>NC_043990.1:8022638-8047638 GCF_902150065.1 Myripristis murdjan
CAGTAGCATCTGTTCCCATTTATGTAAAAATACACTCCTCTTCTCAGTCTGAATCACAAAACGGGGCTGAGATACATGAGAACACCCCATCGCCCTAGAGTTTCATCGGGCCTGAAAATTAAGACCCTACCCTACCCGGGCCATACTGGGCCAGCCCGAGGCCCGACCCTACCCGGCTAATTAGCCGAACTTTAGGCCCGACAGCCTGATAAAGCCCGAAAAAAAAGAAAGGAGAGGAAAAAAAAAAAAAGATCGCCAAATTTGCCATTATTTAGCAGCACCGGTGGCTCAAATTCTAGTAGCAGTGAGAGAACGGACATAATAGTTGGTGTTGGTGCCAGGTTTATTAATGATAGTCACTTTGGGGAGCACATGTCACGTGGAGTGGGCGTCACCGACTCACCTCAGTAGGGAAATCAGCTGGTTTGAGAGTGGGGTTTGGGGGAGGCTCACATTTTGCTGACCGCATTGACAGTGATTTTAAATGTTGTTTGGTTCACAGTTTTTAACAATAAAGGTTTGAAATGCAGCATCGGATCATCGCTTTATTGACAGCCAGCCAGCGAGTCAAGCAGGTCAAATTCCCTCGTCTCAGCCTCTCGCTGATATCCAAATATTTGTTGATAGTCACCTAATAGTTGGCGAAAGGCAGCTTCACATGTTCAGTTGTTCATAAAACATGCTAAGTTAGTAAAGTTACTGTAGTTCTGCACAAAATGCTTTAATTTAGCAGACCCTACCCGAAAATGACGGGTAGGTTCGGGTTCGGGCAGAATATGAGAACTCTACATTGCACTAATTGAGACGCCATAGTTTTGCCCACGTTAAAGAGATAGCGCTGTTTTGTGGATCAAACTGTCAAAAACTACATAAACAAGTCAAAAGTGACCAAAAACAGTGACACAGATGAAATCCAGCGTTTCATTTCATCCTCTGCAAACTGCATCTGTCCACCTCAAGGTTAGATACTAGGATCTTTTTTTGCATTTTGGGTGAACTGTCCCTTTACATTGTGGTGACAGGGAAGCTGTGGTTAGCTGCACAGGAAGTGACAAATCAAAACCTCACACTTCACCAGAAAACTGTCTCCTAAGCCGTAACAAGTGAGTGCAGAAGTGTGTACTTCAATGACATCACGTGGGAATATTTCCAGGGATTGAAATTGTCAAAATGACCCTCGCTGCCATTTGGGTCTGCCGATGTGGGAAATTGCCTCCTGCTGCTTTAAATGACAAAGCGGATTGGTTTTCTGCGTCGGTGTACGAGGGAGCGTGTCTTGATTTGGTGCCAAGAAAATAAAGGTCAATGTTTACATTTAGTTCAATCTGTTGAAATCAGCTTTCCATCTGCACTCGACTGACTTTTACAAGTTAAGGCGTTCTTCTCCTCGGCCATGAGCTCCTTATATTTTCTCCCTTCCTTCATTCATCCATGATTCCTCAGCTGGATGTGACATTTTCGTCCATTAGATGTGCTTTTTTTTTGTTGTTGTTGTTGTTGTTTGTCTGAAGAACCTCAGGAGTGCAGATCTCACCAAGAGGACGCTGAATTTTCCTTTTCCTACCAAAACCACTGTCCTCCGATAGTGCAGTTTTCTTGGAAAAAAAGATTCAATGGCCTTGAAGGTCACTCAGCACATGCATAGCACTACTGTAAACCCTACGATTCATCAGGATATGAGGAGTTTTACAGAAAAAAAACAAACAAAACACGCTATATCCAAACAATTTGCTTGCTAAATGTCATGTCAATAATTTAATAATAATAATACAAAACATTCATTGTACATTGTTCTTCAGGGTTTTGCAACTCAGTTCTTCTACTCATTTGTACTTACCCTCTACTTATTTGTACTTTTTGTATATTGTTGTATATTGTATGTAGGTTGTTCATTGTATAAAGGAATGTCATATATTCTTTCTATTTTATCTTTATTTTTATTTTATTTTATTTTATTTTATTATTATTATCGTTATTATTATTATTATTTTTATTTTTTATTATTATTTTTTACTTGCACAGTGCTGGAGTTGAATAAATCTTGAATCTTGAATCAGTCCCAAAAACAAAATTTGACTCCTAACGTAAATAATTACTGATTGTGGACTTCAGTGATCATCAATTTGTGGATTTCTTATTTTGGAATTAAACCTGTCATAGTTTTTTAGATGCTACTGGCTTAAAGGTGTAGTTTGTACATTTTCAGGAGCTCCTCTTGACCAACTGGCTGTTGAAAAATGTTGCCCACCGCCGTATCGCCCCCGGCTGTTCCTCGGTGGCGTTTTTTTTTCTCACCGTTTTTAACAAAATGACAGATGAACCCATCGACCGCCGAGGTGTGCGTGCGGGAGCGGCCGCTACATCAAAGCTCCACGCCGCCCGAGCCGAGCCGAGCTGAGAGGTCTCGCGTGTCGCTTTGTGAAAAATGCCGTCCCGCGCTGTCAGCCTCACCTCGGCGGCGGCGAACGCGACGCGAATGCACCCTCCATCGTTCTGTCGCGAGCCGTGATGGAGCTCTGTTTCCTTGTCACTATTTGGTTGAGGGATGCAGCGTGGGCGCCCTCCGTGCACTCTCAAGCGGCACTTCATTGACGTTTTGGGCCTTTTTGGAGAGGATTTATGTCGGGAGGCGGGGGTAGAGAGGGGCCGGCCTGCTGCTTTGTGTCGGTCCATAAGATTTAAAAGAGGGCGACGGCGATATAAAGGAAATGGAGGTCGGGGCAGGTCAAAGAAGGGTCAGGCGCGTGTCTGTGAAGTGGATCGTGTGGGAAGAGAGGCTGGGACCTGATAGTGTGTGTGCATGTGTGTTTAGTTATTCATTTTTTTTTGTCTGTGCATTTCACGTTTTTGGTTGAGGAGGTATTTCAGCTTTAAAGGAAAATAAAACACATGAACACCATTAAAAAATCAGGGTTTGGCAGTTTACATTGCTGGTGTCGTTCTGCTTTTGTAAAATTGCGTTTTTGTAATTCCACAGCTCAAACTCGGATCGCGGAGAGATATTCTCACTACGAGCTGTAATGGTGTTTAAAAGGAAAAACAAAAAAATCAATGAAACAGGAAATGAAACAGGAAATCAGGAACGATGGCTGTCAGGATTCAGTGTGAACCTTTCAAAATAAAGCAGAAAGGGCTCCTTTTGTAGCGATTTTACACAAACATACGTGGAGAAATCCAGCACAGAAGAGGGAGAGCTCACCGAATCTTTGCTTTTAAAACATGTTCATGTGTTTTAGGATGGACTTTTGCTCTAAGAGACGATGAAACGGGGAAAGCAGACGAGAACCAGGCCGAGAGAGAGAGAGAGAGAGAGAGAGAGAGAGAGCAGATAAGCCGAGCTGCAGGTCGTGACCCGCTCTGGAGCCTGCGACCCGGCGATGGCATGATATGAACCTCGAGAGGCCGAGTGGGACTCTCATCATGTGTGTGTGTGTGCCGCTCATCGCACGTGAGAGTGTCCAGAGGCAGCATGCGGAGTGAGAGAGAGAGAGAGAGAGAGAGAGAGAGAGAGAGAGAGAGAGAGAGAGAGAGAGGAACGGAGGGGGGGTTATGGTGAGGGAGCAGTGACTGGCTGAATGAAAACAGCATGTTAAGACAAACAGATATGTATCAGTGTGTGTGTGTGTGTGTGTGTGTGTGTGCGTGTGTGTGCATAGTGTGTGTGTGTGTGTGCATGGCTTGTTCATCCTCGCTCGGCCAGTTTATCATGTGGCTGCACATGGCTCCCGTACGTGGAGAGCATTGGTGCGTGTTGGAGAGATGGGATGGGGTAGAGTGCACACACACACACACACGCACACGCACACACACACACACACACACACACTCACTCTCTCTCTTGTGCACATTTGCCATCAACCCCACAGAGGCCCCCAGGCTCTACTCTTCCATCCCCTTTATTTTTTCCCTGTTCTTTACTTTCCCTGTCTCCCTTTCCAGCTCTTTCTTTGTCTCTCTCTCTCTCTCTCTCTCTCTCTCTCTCTCTCTCTCTCTCTCTCTCTCTCACTCTCTCTCTCTCTCTCTCTCTAGCTGTGTTTGTCATGGCTGGATGTGAGCTTGGCAGCAACGCGTGCCAGTGTTGTTTTTCTTTTTTGGGAGCTGCAGGGGAAACAGAGGAGCGAGGGAAGCGATTGAGGGGGAGGAGGAAGGCCGGGTTTGCGCTGGAGCCCTCGCGATGCGGCGCACGCCACGACGCTCGGGCCACGGGCGACAACGGCATTACAACGAGCGCTGGCGACACGCTACGATGGCATCAGCAGATCATCGGCGCGGCCGTGCACGCTGCGGTGCAGTTCGGGACGGCGGAGGAGGGTGCAGCCCCTCCGAATGTGTGGAGTGATGAGCTAATGCCGCCAAGGCTGCAGATTCTGTCGCCTCTGGTGCACGAGAGGCAGAGCAAGGCGCTGATGTCACATCCATGTGCTCAAACACCAAACTTCACACTGGAGTCCTTCTGGAGAGCACATAAGACGATTTGTCAAGTTCTATGTGGGAGCTTATTTGAGCCAGGGAGTCAAAAATGTTCTCATATCAACATATCAGCCCCCTGAGATAGATTAACATCAGACCTTGAGCCCCATTTAACCTCTTAGGACCTGGCGTACACATATGTGAACATCACATTTTGGGTTATTTTACTGTAGTAGCTAATTCTGCTTACCTGGGGCCGCCTGGCCGCGTATGTGGACCCTTACACTACCTACCACTTCTTGTTTTATATTTTGTTACAAGCATATGGTGCCTTACTGTAGCTGTGACTGTCCAAAGGGGGCAAAAATGTTGTGACTTCATTCTGTTTTTTTTGCACTGTGATATTCAAAACACGTTCAAAAATAGGTTTGTATGTGTTATTAATGCAAGACGAAGCAGTCAGGACAAAAACTGCAATGTTCAGGGTGGAAATAAAGACTTTTGCACTCTATTACACAACGGTGACTTTATTGTGTTTTAAGGACATTGAGAACCAGTGTCCACATATTTGGACATCACTTTTCTCTAAAACTACACCATGTGAAAAGACGATGCTTGGTTTTTATACTTATCAGGGTCCAATAAGCCAAAATAGAATCGCATGAATATCAGAAAAGAGCTCGGGTCTTAAGAGGTTAAACATTTCAGAGTTCTTCCTGTGGGACCCCGTCAAAAAAGATGTTGTTTTATGACTTTGGAGCGGAACAGGGTTTAAATAAATTGGTTGGCAAGTCAGTCTTATTGTTTCTCACGTTTCAGTCGCATCACACTGTGATGACGATATCGGGACACATGATTCTGCTGTCAACAGTGATTAAAATATGACATCACTCCCATCATTCCCATCTGGTTCACGGGGTGGAGCAGTCATTGTGATTTTGCACACGGAGGTCTTGACCCCAACAGGATGGAAAGTGAAACCAGTGAGGAAAAACAGCCATGATCTATCCTTGCACATACTCTCTTTGGCCTTATTTGTGAAAGTGAAATGAATTTTTTCTATTTTTTTCTGGGTGCTCCCCCTGGAATTCCCTCAAGGACCCCTGGGGGGGTCTTTGGGCCGCGCATGGGAACCTCTGATCTTGGCGTGTGTTTTCCTGCGTGTTCTCTCATGTTGGCGAGAGCGACTGCGTCTCACTTTTTGCCAGTTGGCACCGCGGCACGGTAGCATTAGCAGATTAGTGTGATTATCCATGATGTGTTGCGGGTTGGTATTGCTAAACGGGGCTTGTTTCGTACCCGGAACATGTGTAACCCAGTGGCTTGAGCACAAAGAAGAGAGATTACCGCATAATCTCAGTCTTTTAGTTTTTTTTTCAGACGTGTGCTTACAGCATGAAAACGTGAGCGGCGGTCGGGTTGCTTGAGGAGCTGTAGCTGTCAGGGGCTTTTACTTTGACAGCCGGTATGACTCGAACAAAAGAGATGCTGCTGTTTCTGAAAAAAAATATATATATATATCTGTACGTATGTTTCTGTTCAAATGGTTGCAGGTTTTCTCCTATAATCCTGCTTATGTTTCCATGACATGACCCACTGCCATATTGGATTTGACTGAGAAGATGCTTTCAAGGCCATATATGAATGAGGTTACTGCTTATAGCAATGCACATGTAAACACAAGGTTGATAGCCAATTAAAAGACACTGAATTCATTTATTTATCTGCATTTTGCAACCTGCAGGCTCTTCGTTATTTCAGACATCATGGGTTTACTGACCTGTTCAATACGGGGCACGAGAGGGTGGCAGAAAGCAGAACATTACCACTAATACAATATTGAAAGGAATTAATTCTGTCTAGAAAAATAGCACCTTTACACACACACACACACACACACACACACACACACACACACACTGCAGTCGGTCATTGCTTTAGTAGTAATAGTAGTAGTAGTACTACCACTACTACTATTACTGGTGGAAGACCTTTATTTATCCCAGAGGGCCATTTGCCTCTGCTGTAGTAGCACTAAAAACAACACAGGGCGAGGCACACAAAATAAAAGCCACACACACACACACACACACACACACACACACACACACACACACACACACCAGTTCCATTAAACCGAACAGAACAGCAGCAACAGCATAAACCGTAACCGGCCTCTCAAGTGTGTGTCCTACGGTCACTGCACCACGCACAGAAGCTCAACCGTCCACACACACACACACACACACACACACACACACGCAGGTGCTGGAGGCTGAAACGGGTTCTGACAGGGACCGTTGGGTTTGGGACTTTGAAATGCACGCAACAACCAAACTGAGCCAGAAGTGAAATGTGCTTCAGTCGCACGTGAGACGACGTCGTCTTGTGATTCTGGTCAGACGCTGCAGTCTGGACGGGGTTTACTTTCCAGTTACGGGATCATTTGGGGATTTTACCGGGACAGTTGGTAACCTTCGCATTTGCGTGATTTAAATTTTATGGCGATAATTTAAAGTTATTTTATGACACGCTGCACGAGATGCTCAGATTTCGCGGTGGGTGGCCCCGTCCTAGTGGTGGGTGGGGCGTCCACTGCCGCCTGTGTTTGGGGAAACACTGAAACAACAGTGAGAAAAAGGTAATTTATCCAATTTAAAGGTGCAGTCAACAATTCCAATACAAGCTACTGCTGTTTACTTTTAAGGCTCTCCACGGCTCTGCTCCCAGCTACACACTGCAAAAACTCAAAATCTTACCAAGATTATTTGTCTTATTTCAAGTGAAAAATGTCTTATTCCTAGTCAAAATATCTCATTACACTTAAAATAAGACATGATCACCTCAGAAGGAACTTGTTTTTGGACAATTGTCACTTGTTTAAAGTGAAAATTTGCTTGAAACAAGTGAAAATTTGCTTGTTTCATTGGCAAAATTTGTTTCTTGTTTCAAGCTACTTTTTACTTATTTCAAGTGAATTTTCACTTTTTCCACTGGCAAATTTTGCCAATGGAACAAGCAAATTTTCACTTATTTCAAGTGAATTTTCACTTGAAATAAGTGAAAATTGTCTAAAAACAAGTTTCTTCTGAGGTGATCATGTCTTGTTTTAAGTGTAATGAGATATTTTGACTAGAAGACAAGACATTTTTGACTTGAAATAAGACAAATAATCTTGGTAAGATTTTGCGTTATTGCAGTGCATCTGTGACCTCATCACCATCACACCCCCAGTCGCTCTCTGCGGTCAGCTGACCAGGGGCTCCTGGCAGTGCCTCGCACTAAACTAAAAACTAAAGGTGATGGGGCCTTTGCAGCAGCAGCACCACGCCTCTGGAACTCGCTTCCTCAGGCTCTGAGAGCTGCCCACACTGCAAAAACTCAAAATCTTACCAAGATTATTTCTCTTATTTCAAGTCAAAAATGTCTTGTTATTTCTTGTTTCATTGGCAAAATTTGTTTCTTGTTTCTAGCTAATTTTTCACTTATTTCAAATGAATTTTCACTTTTTCCACTGGCAAATTTTGCCAATGAAACAAGCAAATTTTCACTTGTTTCAAGTGAATTTTCACTTGAAACAAGAGACAATTGTCTAAAAACAAGTTACTTCTGAGGTGATCATGTCTTATTTTAAGTGTAATGAGATATTTTGACTAGAAATAAGACATTTTTGACTTGAAATAAGACAAATAATCTTGGTAAGATTTTGCATTTTTGCAGTGCAGTCGGTGGATAGCTTTAGAAAGCAGCTTAAAACCCATATTTTCCTGCAAGCCTTCTTAACGTAGGCCTGAGGTCACGTCCTCTCCGGGTTCTTTTTTAATTTTTTTTAATTTTCCATTGTACAGTTGTATGGTCTGCTTTTTCTTGCTGGTGAAAAATGCACTTGCACCTGATGTTGCGCTGCCTCTTGCACACAGCTATGGCTTTATTGTTGATGATGTTTTGTTGTTAGCGATGATGTCGATGTTAATGATGATGTTGACGGTCACCTGACTGTTTTTGTTTTAACTGTTTTTTACTGTAAAGCCCTCTGTGTATTCGTACTGTGAAGGGCGCTATACAAATAAAATCTGACTTACTTTACTTTACAATTCTGGAGAAAGGTTGTTGATATTTGAACTCAGCAGATTTGCCGTCCCTCTTTCAAACATCAAGGATCTTTGTTCAGAATCGCAAACTCCACCTTTCATGTAACGGTTCTACCTCGTGTCCAATAAAAGGGTTGAGGGTGCGCTAACACAGCCGGGGTTAGAGGGTTCACACCCGCCCGTGCTCCAGGTGAAAGCCGCCGCCAAACGTGAAATCTGGTCTCCGGGACGACGCCTGATGAACGTGTTGCTGCTGAATGTGAAAATCGACATATTCTTGTTGGATGCTGTTGAAAGATGCTTTGCGGTCGGTCGGCCCAAACAGGATTACTCTTTTCCAAATGTGGAAATGTGGATGCAACAATAAAGAGGGAGGCGAGGGATCGAGGGGTGGAGTGACAGAGGGATGGAGGGATACCAGAGGGAGGGGAGGGGAGGGGAGGGGGGGGTAGTTCTGGGCATGCATCCACCAACCACGTTTTCTGGCGCTGCAAATATCTCCCTTGAGTGTGAACACTCCCGCGCACGCACACACACACACACACACACACACACGCACTGGCATTGCCTTGGGCAGTGCCTGGCTGGCTCAGGCCCCCCGACTCTGCTTTTTCCTCATTTCAGATGCTGTTCTTTTCTCTTCCCTTTCCCCCCGTCACGATCCCTCTTTCTCTCTTTATCCGTCTCCATCGCTATCTCGCTCGCTCACACTCTTCCTCTCACCCCGCTGCACTCTCTTTCCCTCTCTTCCCCGTCCTTTTGTCCTGTTTCTCTTCCCCTCTCTCCCCTCACATATTTTTCTCTCCTTTTTTTTTTTCTCCCCGGCCCCCTAATTCACATTCTCTCCCTTTTTTGTTTTCGTTTGCACCTCGTCCTCCCCTCCTCCGTCTCATTCTGTCTCGGTCGCCCTCCTCCCTCTCATCTCCCTCATTAATTTTCTCATCCCTTTCTCTCTCTCTCTCTCTCTCTCTCTCTCTCTCTCTCTCTCTGTCTTTGTCTAGGTCGCTCTCTGTCTCTGGCTCACAGCGCAGCAGTTTGCCAGTGTTTTCATTAATTCATCATCATCACCATCCAGAGACTTGCAGACTCTCTCTCTCTCTCTCTCTCTCTGTCTCTCTCTCTCTCTCTCTCTCTCTCGATGTCTATCAGTCTCTTGCATGGTCTGTATGTGTTGAGTTGGGAAAAGCAAATGAAAATGCCATAGCTTGATAACATTTCTTCAAAATAACTAAAAATCAGATTTGTTTTTTTTTCCAAACGGTTAAAGCGGCACTCCAAATGTTTTTGATTTTGTCCACGTATTTTGGGTAAACACTCATCGCTGTCGTGATTCTGCACTACACTTCCACGAGAGTGCCTGTCTGTCAATCAAACCATGTGGGCGGGACCATGACAGGTCTCTCTGCTCGGAGCTTCACTGCTCATGGAACTCGGTTCTTCCTCCTCTGTTTATTCCAAGCAAACCGTTAAAATGTAAAAACTGAAAACTAAAATCGAAATCACAATATGGCCAAGTGCAATATCCAAAACACAGCAGCTGCAATTTGTTGTAAGTTTTACGCCCTGCTCTTCAGATCATATCCTCTGAAAAATTC
Source organism: Myripristis murdjan (assembly GCF_902150065.1). NCBI lineage: Eukaryota > Metazoa > Chordata > Actinopteri > Holocentriformes > Holocentridae > Myripristis > Myripristis murdjan. The sequence continues at coordinate 8,032,735 of NC_043990.1, forward strand.
GGATGCAAAAATTAGATAGAGATAGATAGATAGATAGATAGATAGATACTTTATTCATCCCGAAGGAAATTCACAGTTTTCAGCAGTATCCACAGAGTACAAGATTAAGTAAATCAAAAATAAAGAGTAAGTAAATCAAAAATAAAGAATAAAAGATGACACCCGAGATCTAAAGATCTAAGTACCCAATGTGCAAAAAACATTGTGCAAAAAAACAAAAACAAAAAAAAAAAACAATATAAAACCAGTGTGCATCGATGTATACAATGTGCATAGATGAGGGCAATGTGCAAATTTACAGTACTGTTATTCCTAATAAAATCATGACACAGTTGCAGTATCTGTAAAATTATCCTTTTTTACGATATCGTTCAGCGCTAGTTTCTTATTTTTCAGACAAAAAATAAGAAAAATAAGTCTGAAAAATAAGAAAATCTTGCGTATCTTAATAGAAGACAAAATGAACTTAATCAGTTTTATTTAGAAACTCAAGCAGTTTGAATCCGCAGGTGTGCAGCCAGTTGAAAAAACGCTGTTGTTGTGTAAATAGAAAGATAGAAAGTAGCAGGTAGGTATTACTTTAAACCGAATCGCACCGCAGCTCAAGTGGTGTTGTCGCTGAAATACCAGGTGTCCCATGCCATAAATGTATATTTTTCATCCCTGCAAGCTTGAGTCTGCCCCCCATGACGTCCCGGAGGTGTGAGACCTGCTCCCGTTTCCAGCGGGCCGTACGTTGTTGCATCAGAGAGTTAGCGGCGGCGAGTTTGGCCGACATTAGCTGGCGCTGAAGAGGAGCCACAGCTCGGCCGGTGCGAATCGATTTGTGGAAAGACCCATTCCATTTTTCCGCTGGATGTATTTTTCTTGACATTCAGAAAAACAGATTTTTTTTTTTCCCTGCGTCACCCCAGCTGGTGGCAACGCACGTAATTGACATTTCATGCGGCATGTGGATTTTTTTTTTTTTTTTTTTTTTTTTGCACAAAAATTTCCCCATATGGCCGCGCTCCCTTTGTCTTTTCCTTCGGCCTTTCTGTTTCTGTCTTCCTCTCCACCTCCTGTTCTCACTCTATCTTTCTGCGCACTGTTTCCTGCTGTTTCTGGGCTATTTTCAGTCTTTATTAACTCTTTTGAGAGATATAAAGTGTAGAGAATGGCGATGGAGAGAGAGAGAGAGAGAGAGGTGTGACACGTGGCACGAGCTCTGACTCGCCCTGATTTGAACATGAATTTAAATAGACAGTGCCTGGGGAGGGGAAGGGGGCAGAGAGATGGAGACATGGCAGAGAAGAGGGGGGGAGGGAGGAGAGATAGATCAATAGACAAGGAGGCAAAAGAGAGGGAACGAATTCGGGAGAGATGAAGAGAAAGGAGAGAGGGATGTGAGAGAACACTGAAAGGGAGGTAAAAGCCTTTACGGTCATATTTTAGGCAACAGCTCCATAAAAATGACTACAACACACTTAACATGAGAAAAAAACACACAGAGGGAGAGAACAGTGGAGAGAGAGAGAGAGAGAGAGAGAGAGAGAGAGAGAGAGAGGATGAGGAGGGTGGCTGCTCCCTGGCCCACAGGAGCGATTTTCCCCCTCAATAGGAGTACTTAAGGCTCCATGGATTATTAATGGCCTATCTCTGTGGAGGTGCCCCCCCCTCCTCCTCCTCCTCCCCCCTCCTCCTCTCCTCCTCATGTCACAATGCTCCCCTTTCCTCTGCCCTCCATCTCTCCTCCCTCCACGCTTTCATCTCTCCCCTCCCTTGTCCTGAACTCTCCACACTGCATTTTCTCCCTCTCTCATCTCCTCATTTTCTGCCGCCACCTCCCTCTCTATATACTTCATCTTTTTTCCTCTCCCCTCCTCCTCCTCCTCCTCTTCCTCTCCTCTCCCGTCGTCCCCTCGTTTCAATCTCGGCTTCCATCTCATCTTCATCCTGCCCTCTCTCTCTCTCTCTCTTCCTCTTCATTTCTCCAGTTCATCTCTCTCCCTTCATCTCCTCGTGTCAGTCCCTACCTCCATCTCATCTTCATACCCCGCTCGTAGCTTATTCTCTCGTTCTCTGCCGCCCGCCGCTTCTCTCCCTCCCTCTCTCTCTCTCTCTCTCTCTCTCTTCTCTTCATTCCTGCCTCGCTTCATCTTTATTTTTGCTCGGTTCAGCCTAAAACTCTCATCTCATCTCTGACTCCCACTTTGCTCTTCATCCTCGCCTCCCCAGTGCAGCCAGTTCATTGTCTACAGGCTCTGTGCGTGTGTGTGTGTGTGTGTGTGTGTGTGTGTGTGTGTGCGTCCATATCTCTCACTCATCTGATGGGATTTTGACAAAACTTGGCGAAATGATTCAACCCAGCATTTTTTTAAAGTCACAACAATTGATAATGTGGATCAAGAGGTGAAATTAAATTTTCTCTGAAGCCGAGCTGAAGCCAGAGCCTCAGTAAAAAGTTGACCCCCCCCCACCCCCTCACCCCTCCGGCCCTTTCTTAGGGCGTTTTCACATCTGAAAGTCCAAACCAAGGTCTGTGTTTCTGTCATTGTCACACATTTGGTCTGGTTGGTTTTGGTTTCACACTGCAAACGGAGTAACGAGCAAACCTACATCGGAAATGTATTCTTCTCATTAGTGGACGCATCAACTCCCCATGCACTTTTGTTTTGGCTACGCTGTGTTGTTGGCATCTGACGTCAGTGTTACTTCCTGTTTACACAAAATGAATCGAGTGAGCCATCATTTTCCCGTTCTAATACTTCTGCTGGTATATTGCTACCAGCACCATCAACCTCATGAGCAATACATCAGAGTGATTGGTATTCGCAAGATGAGCCTCCTCATCATGCGAAAACTTTATTGTCGTTGACGGGAGAGGAGGAGAAAACGGCATACAGTCTTGCGAGTTATTGCGAGTCTTGCGAGGTGAGTGTGGGAACAGTTTTTTCAAAGATGAGCTGTGATGTATTAACTTGTCTTTATAGTGCTGTACATTTTACCGTGCGACACTTTTCATTCAGCATAATAACAGACACAACTAACTAACTTTAGCAGCTAAAGTTAGCATGCCGGTCGGAGACGTATAACCATGGTAACCAGCTGGTTAGCATTAACCCGAGAGCATAAAAAGAAAAAAAACTTCCTGTCATTGATACGAAGGTCCAAACCATACAAACAGTTGTTTTCACACTGCAGAAGGTCCGAGACCACCTCTTTTGGTCGGACCAAATTTTGGTCCTCGGCACCTTTCACACCTGTAATTTAGGTTCGGATCAAACTGAAAAGTCCGAAAGTCCGGACCAAACGAGACAGAAAACGCTCTTAGACTCGTTTTAGTGAGGTGGGCTGTGGATCTTCAAAGGTCAACGGTCGAGGCCACACTGAAGTGCCAAACATCATCTGTAAGCTGGCACCCTGCAGACTGATTTGTTATTCGAGGCATAAATCTGTAATAAACATTGTGTTTTGGTTAGGCGCCTCTTTATTTATTGTCATTTATTTAGACTGCATAAAGGGTGGGACGTTATGAGAGGAGCCTGTGGAGGCCATTCCCATGATCAGTTATGTGTCATAAGCTCGTTATGGAGATTTGGTGCAGAATATAACCGATTCTGACGTCTCAAAAATGACTAAAAATGGTCAGACATCCCTCCAGAATACCACAGTGAGACACAGTGAGACCTTCAGGAACACCATATAAAAATTCATGCTTTGCTCTGGTGTCAAAAGCCTTTTGACATTTGGAGATTTCTGTAAGAATCGACATTTTGCATCAACCGGGTGGCAAGCATTCTTTTCTGGGAATTGCTCAGAAGCCTCTCTTTATTGCCAACATACCTCCCACATCCAAATTAAGTCAAATTTTACAGTGATATTTATCCCGCTCAGCAATAACCAAGCGTGCTTTCATATGATACCAGTATGTTCACTCTAGCTTTCAAACTGAGCCAGCTACAGCTCGCCACAGTCAGAACAGTGAGGGGTTACATGCTTTTACTTTTTTTTTTTTCTCCTGAAGATAACATATAGTGTGGCCAATATCCATTAAAAGCTAAAATAAGTAGGAAAAATATCAAATCTGCGTCCCGAGGCAAAACGTGACCTGACTCAGCCTGTGTACTTGAAAAAGCCAACATGTGGATGTGATGACCTGGCAGGCAGAGGCAGATAATAGAACAGCTTCAACAGTCAAATAAGTTCAGAAAAATTGCATCTCCTCACTAAAATGCAGACTTTAAAAGCAGGAGAAGACCACGCTCTTATTCCAAAACCCAAAAATACCTCGTTTCATATCATGATATCAGTTTAATACCAACATATTGCCGTATATCCCGATTTCAGGTCAATTAAACATGACATTGGACATCAGCTGCGTTGTTTGTGGGCGCGTTTACATGCGATGTGTTTACCGCCGCCTTGTTTTTCATGCACTCCAGCGCGTCCTCTCCTATCTGGGTTAGCACGCTCCCATCCCGCCCGCCTCCCACTCGCCGTCCCCATCTCCACTTTCAGCCTCTTGTTGTCGGTGGAGACCACTTTTCCTCTCCACGTGGCCCTCGGTTTACCTCTTACACCCAGAGAGAGCGATGGAAAAAGGTGGAGAGTGCACCTGTTTCTGTTTTTCTCTCACACAGTTTTTTTTTTTGGGGGGGTTAAGTTCATAAGGTGCTTTCCTGGCACAGCACAGTGTGTTTATGTTGCTGGAGCATTAGGAGGACCGCTCTTACGTTCATGATGTAAATCACGGAGGAGACGTGACCAGGTGTGGATGCAAACCTGTGCAGAAGTCGGTGCATTAACAAAGTGAGTGAAAGAGACATTAATTGAATCCGTCCGTCTCCTCTGCTCGGCTTTAGGCTTCGGCACGCTGTGATGAATTTCACTGCTATTATGCCACATTTTTGGGTAGTTCAGTAAGGAGGTATGGTAATTTTTTTGGGTTGTTGTGTCACTTTCCTTCTCTCGCCCTCCCTCTCTTTGTCGATGGCCCAGCTTGCCTGTCCAATTTTCCACCGCCGCTTCTCTCTCTCTCTCTCTCTCTCTCTCTCTCTCTCTCTCTCTTTCTTTCTCTGTCTCTGTCGTCTTCTGTCTCTCGCTCCCAGCTTGCCTGTCCATTTTGTCATTTCACGAACACTGTCTCTTTCTTTCCCACTGTCCTCCTCCCTCTCTCCGTCTCTCCCGATGGCTCGGCTTGTCAGTCCATTTTGCCTGTTTTCTCTAAGCCGTCCCCTCTTTAGCAGAGATGCTCTTAAGCTCCCTTGTTTTCCTCTCTCCCTCTCTCTCTCTCCCCATCTCAGCAAATTGCTTTGGATGATGCACCCAGGTTGGAGTGCCCTAGTTTCTTCTCCTCTCCCTCTTTCTCTCTCTCTCTTGTCTTCCTCAACTCCGTCTTGTGTTTATTTATTCAAATGCAAAGGGAAGTAAAGAGCACAAATGAGAGAGAAAGCGAGCGGGAAGGGTCAAGTAAGAAGTGGAGGGAGGAGATAAGAGGATAAGGGGAGAGAGAGGATAGTCTTAAGGAATAAAATGACATTCTGTCAATAAGCTTTCTCGCCCGCTACAAGAGGATTGGTAGCAGTTTCATCCGTGTATCCGGCACGCCGCTTCCCCACAAAGTGGCCTGATGCCGTCCTCCGTGCACACAGGTAGTTTCTAAATCATTGCACGCACCGGAAACGCCAAGGAAATGAACCCTTGACAAACAACGATCAGCTGACACAAGTCATTGCGACGCATTAAAGTGATTACTTTACATTTTCAAATCAATGCATTCCCACTTTTCTCTTCCGCCATTTTACATAACACAATGTTGACTCAGCGCACAGTGAGCGCTTCTACATTTGCTGTTCTTAATAACCATCTGCAAGTTATTTCCTGGGAAAAAAAAATCCTTCCCCTGATCCTTCACTGCACAGGAAGTGATCCATTTTACATTTATTATTTGTTTGAAACAGACAGAGTGCCACCTTGGTAAAAAAAAAAAAAAAAATCTATCAACAGAAATTCCAACGAGAAAGAAAAAGTCACATCTCTGCCCCGAGTGATTAACTGTAAATTAATTTCTGGGAAGTGCAATGCAAAAGTGGCACTGCAGTGACAAAAAAGGAGACAAAAAAACCCCCCAAAAACTCTCACAAGAAACGAAATTTCACAAATCCTTACTAATTTTTGCCAAGATCTTCCTCGTGTAAAAAATCTCAGTTCATACGAGAACATTTGCCAAAGTGCCGGTGTTTCAGAATAACGCAGCTGAACTGTATTACGGAGACCGGGCTGTGGTGGATGGTACGCGGCGCTCCCTCGCCATAACCAGAACCACGGCCTCGTTACTTGTTACTGCAGGAGAACAGAGATTCTCTCGCTTATCTAGCTCTCCGCTCTGAGATCGAGGTGGATGAAAGAGAGAGGAAGGGCTAGCCGGCGAGAGAGAGCGAGCGAGCGAGCGAGGGAGAAGATGTTCAAAGTGCAGGAGAGAGGGAGGCAGGGAAATGTGAGGAGAAGTGAGAACAGTGAATGGAGAGAGGAGATTAGAGCACAGAGAAATGGGGATCTCATGGTGCCGATCCATCAGAGGCCATTTTGTGCCGGTGAATCCGACTTGTCAAGCCAATTGTTGCTATGCGACTGTGGATGGCCATTAAGAATCGACTGTTCCTCCCCCCGCCCGTCCTGAGTTTGAGAACTACTCAAAAAGATTCACATGAATAAAAATAAATCTGACTTCAAATTTTATATCCGTAGCCTGTCCTGACTCACAGGTTTTCATTTTTGTGCCGGAAAGCTGCGTTTCTATCCCGGCCCGAGGTAAAACGCCCGAAATATTTCTCGAATTAATGCTGGAGTCCCGTCATTTCCATGTCTTATCAGTTTGGCCTGAATGATTTTACAACTTCAAGGTTTCCTCAGTGTTGCTAAAAGATCTAGCCTTATCTGGAGCTAAAATTATATCTTATATTCTCTACCCTTAAATGAACCTCGAGAGGAGAAAGGCCTTTCAACCAAAAGGCATGGTGCTGAATTTGTAGCTAAAGTTAAAAAAGAAAGAAATAAAAAAACATCAACATCAGCTTGCTCATTTGATCATATAGCGGGGCGATTAGTCTCGATGAATTCTGAGTTGTTGGATTGATTTTTAAAAGCTGTTGGTGCTTTTAGAGTTTCCAAATACGCTCGCAGCCAAACTGCAGAATATCGACACGCTGCGTTTTAAGCGCTCGCCAAGTTTACTGTGAGAGTTTGACAAGGTCAGCGGCCTGAAAATGGGTTGGACGTGCACGCTTCCACTGGCGTTTTTAGAATGAAACGCGGTACCACCATATCCTCCAAAAAAAAATATTTCCTCACTCCTTACCCTGCTGAGAGAAGACACAGGAGGAGGAGGAGGGAGGTAAAGGTCAAGGAGACAAGGAGAGGAAACCAGAACTGTTGTTTCATTTCCCCTCGCCGACTTCCCCTCGGCCTCTTGGTGATACGTAAAAAAAAAAAAAAAAAACAGAAGTCGCATGAAGTTTTGTTGTTTTTACAGGTTGAAACACCTGCTGGCTCAAGGAAGCCACACCGTTACACCGATTCTTGCATTTGAAAAGTCTGTTTTCTGATTATTAGGCTATCATCATCATCATCATCATCATCATTATTATTCGTATTATTATTATTATTATTATTATTATTAGTTGTAGTAGTAGTAGTAGTCGAGGTAATGTTCTTAGGCGAAGTATACTGCAATAAGTAATGTGACAGTTTGGTTGAATTTCTATAGGATTATGGTAATAATATGGATTAGGGTTTGTTTATTGACACTTTATGTCATTGCCCCTCCTACAAGTTGACGTTGCATCAGGAACTAAAGCATAACTGCAATGCATTTTGGTTAATATTCACGTCTGGAGTGGCCATTGTTGCTGACTCGCTCCCTCAGCCTCCCCCCCGAGGGTCGATCTCACCGAGCTCACCTCCGTTTTTCAGACAAATGGAGCAACACTTACGATGGCCAGGGGGAAGGCAATGAGGGCGAGTTGAACCGCAGCGCGAGGAGGGTTCAAGTCTCATCACCGTAGACGCACAAAGGACTGTGGGATACTTGACAGCCTCTGACCCTTCCTGGGTTTTGGAGGAAAGGAGCTCCAGAGACTTGGAGACTCTGTACCAAGGAGCAGTGAAGCTCCCCTGGCAGCTTGTGGTGACACAACACCTTACAAAGACACGTTGTTGGTTTTCCCTTTAACGTGTCAACCATCTCTATAGTTTGGTGAAGAGAAACCCCCCTGATTATGCAAATTACATGCAACGCAAACTTGATAATTTCAGCTGTAAATTGGTTTTTCCGTGGCGGTTATTCCTGCCCCCTTTCATGCAAAATGGAAGCGGAAGTGGAATCTACAGAGAAAGGCTTCTGAATGTGTTTGCTCATCGGGGAGATTTAATCTTAAAAGAAGATTGATAGGATGCATTGGAGTATTTGCCAAAATGCAGAGTTGTATCTGTCTATCTGGAGGCTGATCAACAAGCACATTAGCTGTAAGTGACACTGATGAATTGCAAAATCTTCTGTAATTGTTTCCAGGGCACCTTTGATTTTGGCGAATTTGATTATCCCATGTGAAAATGCTTTATGAAATGCCGAGATTGGGGTTGGTAATTCATTAAACATGCACTAGGCAAGATTTTGATGTCAAAATGCCCCTCTCTTATTAGTCTGAATCCCAGTTTGGGGCCGCTGCAGAGAAGAGCATTCCCTCCTCGCTAATTGAGACGCTGTAGATTGAAGCGGAGAGAGAGAGAGAGAGCTTGAGAAGGTGTGACTTTGTCAAATCAAGCGAGCGAGAGAGCGTGAAAGATTGAGAGAGAGAGTTAGCGAGGACGTGAGAGAGTTAATCAAATGAGAGAGAAACAGCGACGTGAGATCTGTAGTGTGAAGCTGCCGATATAGGAGGTGAACATTTCTGCCATTCCATTCATGTTTGGAGCAGCCAGCCCATTACGACCCAGATTAGGCACCGGCTGCATAACACTGCAGGTTTTGTCTATATTCATTCAGCAGGGGAAAGGCCACCTCAGCAGGAAAATTGTCACGAGAGAGGAAGTGGGAGAGAGAGTGAGCAATAACCCTTTTGCGAAAAACTACTGAGCAGAGTAGAGGTCCACTGTGTACAATTAGTGCTTTTATCATTACACAACCTGCTGCGAAACGGGGCAGACGCAGAACCAAAACTGAAATTAACCCCAACTACTGCTGCAACAAAAACCGCTATGCAGTGTAAAAACAGAAACAAAAAAAAAAAAAAAAAATCCTGACCAGGGCTCTTTTTATCTGAAAGTACAAAGCCTGCCTCTGCAGATTTGAGCCTGTTTGGGCTACCAGAGCACTTTCCGTCGTGAATATCAGCCTCTCCGTGGAAATGAAACCAGCTTTAATACCCAGAGTTTTGATTGTCACTGTCGGTTTTGCAACAAAGCGGCGGAGGAAACCCTTTGAGGTGTCTGAGGCGCTGCTTGCTAACTTTGCATTCCTCCGAATCGCTTCAGATTTCCAAACGGCAGGCAGGGCGTGGTGCCGAGTGATGACTCGGTGACACGGTGGAGGAGTCTTGTGTGAAAACGAGAAGAGGAGTGGCAGAAGCTGTAATTATTAATCCGTCCCTCGAGCAGTTTCTTTTGTGACAGGTAAACATGCGGAGGAATTTTCCACAGGAATTTGTTTTGGTGATGTTACGGGAACGTATTTAGAATTCATATGGTGACACACTGGCAGACGCGGCCATGAAATAAAGTAAAAAGTAAACAGCATTATGGAAAAATATGGCAGAAACTCCCCAAAGTCCTACATTCCTCTTATATACTATAGTTTTACGTTCACTAGTGAAAAGGTGAATCTTAGTAGTAGGAAAACATAGAGATAGATAGATAGATACTTTATTCATCCCGAAGGAAATTCACAGTTTTCAGCAGTATCCACAGATTACAAGATTAAATAAATAAAAAGATAAAGAATAAAAGATGACACTAGAGATCTAAAGATCTAAGTACCCAATGTGCAAAAAACCGTGTGCAAAAAACCGTGTGCATAGATGTATGCAATGTGCATAGATATGGGCAATGTGCAAATTTACAGTATAAGACAGTATAAGAAAGTATACAGTATAAGAAAAGTATAAGAAAAAGCAGTCACTGTGAAGAATTACTGTTGATGCATTAACCTGTAAGAGGTATTTTAATGTTGCACGTCCATATACGTTAGGCTAGTTTACACTCATATGCATCATAATTGATGTTTTGCATGGAAAAGCTGATTCTGCAAAGTAACTTTCTAAATGTGCTGCAGTGCCAGTACCTCAAAACCATCCTCTTTTACTGTACTTGAGTAAATGTGAGACGTTACCTTCCACCTCGGGGGGGAAGGGACATCACACTTTTTCCTGCCACCAAGTGCATTCAGGCAGAATGGCATTGAGAGGATAATCGCTGTAGGTGAGAGTCCAACATGCAACGTGTGCAGTTTGTCATTCTACCCGGTGCTTTTTTATTACGCTCTGAACCCCGAAATCTTTCCACGGGTGTGTTATTCAGATGATGTGGCAGACGGGATGGCAGTTACAGCTCTGGCTTCGCCTCAGACTGAGCGTGTCAAGCCAAGCTGAGCGGTACCAAACCATCTCACCACCACTAATGGTGCACTGTAGGCCGGCCAGGGCTTAATTATTATCACTGATGAGCGTTTGTGTCCAGTGGGCCCTTCTGTTTGTAGCTAGCATTAGCTAAACAGAAACACTGAATGTGGATGCTGCAGTTGCCATGCAACCAGCGATATCCCGATGCAGCGTGCAGCATTCGGCTGGTAAAAGTTTAAATAGTTTTAACTTATTGGACTCCAAGCGTTTAAAACGTGCTTAGCTCTCTCGCTCTTGTGGGAACATTCAGCAGCCAACTCTGCCCATTGAAAATAATGAAAAAAAAAAAAAAAAGAGGCCGGCGTTGAAAGCAGAAATCCTTGGCAGACAAGCAGCCCATATTACTCATTATCACTGCTGGTAAGGCTAAAGCTAGGAGCCCGAGCGCAGGGCACAGACAGGAGGCCGAGAATGTGGTCAGAAGATAATTTATTGTAGAGCTTGTTAGTCAAATGAGTGGCTGAAGCTGGACTCAGGATGAAGGTAACGTGAGCCAGCCTGAGGGGGGGGGGGGGGGGGGGGCTGCTGACGAAGAGAGCCAGGAACGGAGGAAACAAAGGCCACGGCTGGGAGATGGCAGGCTGCTGCCATTGTCCGCTGGATGAGGAGGGGGAGGCGGACGTGGCAGGAGGTCCAGAGTCGGGGGCTGCAGTCAAAGCAGGAATGAATTCAGGCGAGATAGAGACTGACCCGTAACCGGCAGGAACGGCTGCAAGTGTGAGCGACTGCACGACAGAGCGTGCTGGAGTCTGAAGGGGGCTAATGATGAGGCGTGGCAGCTGCTGAAACTTGTTCCTGACTCCAGCGCACCTGTCTCCACTCAGGCAATCAGATCAGACAGAGAGAGAGAGAGGGAGAGAGAGAGAGAGAGAGAGAGAGCTGCAGGCGAGGTGGAGGCAGAGGCTGGAGTGGAGGGCACGACACACTGTTCTCTAAAACAACATGCCTGTGGTTCCTTTGTGCGCCTGTTTTCCAGTGAAGAACACTCAGCCAGTCGGGTGATTATTTTAAATACATTAATTGTGCTCTGAACATTTTGATTTGGCTCTGTTTCCCCCCCTCAGGCCTGCTGCTGGCCCGAGGCTGCTGCATTATGAAGAGTGCTCTGGCCGGGCCATGAAAGACCCCATTTCACAGGCTTTTTAGTCGTCAATCTATTCTGGCCAGAGGCTGCTATAAAGTGCTGTTAGTGACCTTGAGGTCTATTTGCATTGACATGTATTAAAGGCCGCCTCCAGTGACCCCCGCCACCCCATTAATATTTCAAAGCCTCTCTGAAAAGAGGCCATCTCTGAAAATGATGTCTGATGATGTCCACCTTTCCTACTCCCAGTTAACCTCGGGTTAACTGTACAGCGATGTATGTTTCAATTAACAGGGCTCCTGCTCGCAGTGCTAGTTTGAAAATGTTCAAATTGTTTTTGAGGTGGCTGGAGGGCTCGAAGATTAGTAGTGCACCACTAGCTTGAAAATGTTTCCCCTCCGGGCCCCAGGAACCCAACTCTCTAATGATAAAATCTGCATGCCAGGCCCACTGATTAGTGTTTTTCAGACTTAGCTTCTCCTCATTAAAGCCCGAAAAAGTCTGTGACATAACATTTAATTTTGGCCCCCTTATTGCGCACAAAAATAAAATGGATTTGATGATTATTTTGCCCCGAAATCCCCCGTCTCTGTGTTCTGTGTCGCTTTCTTTTGTTTTTTACGGAGACATCACGTCATCCTCCCGTCTCTCTCCCCGCCCGTCCACACAGGCAGCCCCAGCGCCCCTCCAGTTGGGAACCAGTGTTTCAGTCCAAGAAACGTGTCTGCACCAGTCGGGATCGTCGCTTCCAGAGAAGTTCGCGGCAGCCCGTGCAGCCGGTTGTTGGGTGACTCAGCCTCAGTGTTGTTGTGGCTGGGAGCTGTCAGTCAATCCCTCTCTGTGTGTCACAACAGCGGCTGAAACACAGCACTCAAAGTCAGGCCGGTTACAAATCATTAGCTTTGTTCTGCTCGAGGGCTCAACAAGGCCAGCTCAGGTTTAGTCATCGCTGGACTTCCCCCCGGAGCGCTTTCCTCGGCGTCCAGCTGCTAATGCACATGGTTAGTCAGCCGGGGGACGGTTCAGATGAAGAGCCGGGCCGTTTGATCCCGCACCCTTCAGCCGGGGACGCTCTCACCCCACAACGCTGCAGTTTCCTGCTCCGAGCCACAGCTTGAGCCACATGTGGAACATGTAGGGTTCACTGATTTGTTGACAGACACATCAAAGTGGATGTTAATGCGGATGTTTCCTAAGGCTGATCAGTATTATGCAAATTGCAGTATGACTATAACCAGTGTTGGGACCAATTACTCACAAAACTAATAAGTTACACTTACTAATTACTTCTGTAAAAAAGTAATTTTGATTACCACTCAGTTACTGCTGCAGAAGAGTAATTCAATTACTGGGGAAAGTAATTTTTATGATTACTTTTTTTCTTTTCTTAAATCCTCTTATTAATGCACATATTTTTGCGTTGCTGTTGCAGTGTGGACATTGCTGTCAAATTTCATCTGTCATTGTCAGTGTTGGGCACGTTACTTTGAAAAAGTAATTCATTATAGTTTAAAGTAGTGATGCCAGCTTGTCCAGGTGGGGAATTGAACCCCCGGTCTTCTGTACGACAAGCGGAGATACTATCCGTTCTGCCATTGGGGAACACATATGCTTCTTGTAATTTGTGCTGAGTCATTCTCCATGCATGTTGATGAGTTACGAAAAACTGCAAAGTCCGACCGGTTTGAAAATTGACACACCGCTTTTTCTCCACAAGACGCACATTTTTTTGAATAGGATAATAAAATAATAATAATTATTAGTAGTAAGTAACGGCGCATTTTATTGTCAGTAACGGTAACGGCGTTGTAACGGGGAAACAGTCATTTCTTTGATTACTTGTTACTGATAAAAGTAACGCCGTTAGTAACGCCATTTCTTTGTAACGCCGTTACTCCCATCAGTGGCTATAACCATATGACAGCTGCTACAACTTTTGGTAAAATGTGAGACAAAACAGCTTTATAAATGAAGCATTGATAGATAGATAGATAGATACTTTATTCATCCCGAAGGAAATTCACAGCATTGCGGTTCTGCAGAGATGCCCTGGCCTTCAGATCACATGTTTGTTTGGTGCAGAGGGCAGCAAGCAGCACATTGCCAGAATTTAGATTTTTTTTTTTTCCCAGAGAAAAATAAACTTATGATGCACAAATTAACATTTGCAGCAAGAAAATTTAGCAGATCATATCGCATCTGTCAAAATAATTGCAATATTGCCCCATGATCTCTTGGTTGTGTCGTCTGGTCCACGCTGCTGTCTCCGTTTTAAAGGAGGAAAAATGATGCCGCATGAAAATTCGGAGTGCCGATGATCCTGCTGTCAGAAAATATTACCGTCTTTATGTGAAAGGTCTTCAGATGGAAAATTAGTTCAGCGCCGCTCCACAGTGGGCTTAACTTTCTGTTTCATTATTCATTCATTTCATCTCTTCATTCATGTCATTTCGTAAGAGTAAGTGTCTCCCTCTGTTTTTTTTTTTTTTTGTTTTTTTTGCGGCAGATATCGGATTCCGGAGTGAGGCTCTTGTGTCGGAGCTGGCGGCGGCCCCTGAAAGCCTCGCTTGGCCCCGTTGTAGTGAGAGTGTCTGGCTGTCGTGTCGGGGACAGTCGCTCAGCGTGTTCGGCTCGCAGAGCTCTGTCGAGAACAAATATGGGCTAATGTGTCATCTCACCACACACTGCTCCCCCGCGACACCGCCACCATTGACCCTGACACTCGGCGGCGTGCTCGCACACACACACACACACACACACACACACACACACACACACACACACTCGGTGCCAGACGCACACGCACGGCGAGGCCTGTCCCTGCTGATTGCATCACGCGGCCAAGTGGAGGGTTAAAGCCAGTCTTTATGTCAGCTTCACAGGGTCTAAGGGCTTCTCAGCCATCTGAACCAAACTGGACTGGATTGCAGTCATGTGCTGCTCCACATTGCGCAGCACTGGGGGGGCAGAATAGTCAGAAAGCATTTAAATGTTTAAACTGCCCTCGATGGAACATATGCCATTTGCTGGACGCTTTTATCCAAGGCGCCGCGAGTGTGGCAGGAGTGCATACATTTTTAACGGCGGTGGCCTCGGGGGGCCGGTCAGACCCGTAACCCTGGCACTGATGCTGCCGAGCTCCAGAAATCAAACCCGCAGCCCTGA
>NC_043990.1:8052638-8095138 GCF_902150065.1 Myripristis murdjan
ATATTTGCTCTCGACCTTTGCGAGTTTCATCGTTTTGGCCCGAAAAAAAAAAAAAAAAAAGAGAAAAGCATACATCTCCAATGGACTACCACTAAAATCTCTTGAATCGCTCCTTAACCCAAGGCCTGATCTCTCCAAAGTTTATGGAAATCAATTTATGTGTTTTTAAGGGAGCTAAAACTCTTTAACTCTAAACTCTCCCATGTAAACACTTTCATGTATTCAGTTATGTTATCCTCTCGTGAAGGCAGGGGGTCCATTGGCCAGTCAGCAAGGATCCCTGCACGCAGAGCTCTGCAAAATATACAGTCAACAGCCAGTAATGATGCAGAGCAGAGCGTCCGATATCTGCTAAATCCAAACTTGACAAATCAGATTTTATAAACACCTTCAATCCAGTGAGACCCTCACTCATATTACTTCAAAGTGCAGTGAAGACTCGAAAGAAATACAGATGTGTGTATATATTTATATCAGAGGCCCGTCCATCATCTGCTTCTGGAGTACGGCCACGAATATTTACCATTAATCCCCGTCGTTTCCAGGTAGGGCTTAAACCATCCTGCAGAAAACAAAAAAAAGAAAATAATATGCCTGTTCTAAGCAGATCTGTTTCTGCTGCTCAACCCGTCAGCATTAAGCTCTTAATTGGATCAGGTGTGCAAGAGCCGAGCCGGAAGAAAAAACGTGCAGGACAGGGTTTACCAGAGGACTGAATAATGTGAAATCCTTTGCAGGCCTTGTAAAGGAAGATGGGTTCCACTCATTGAAAAAATGTTTAAAAAAAAAAAAAAAAAAACACACTCACAGACGAGCTGTTACAATCAAGCCTGGCAACTTCTGTTCATTTTTTTTTTTTCATTTTTTTTTTTTTTTTTGATCTGGGGTGAGAATGAGACACACACTCTGCTCACATTACTCTGTGAAAGATAGGAAGAAATGTGAGTAATTTGTTTTGCCAGAATAAGCATCATACACCTCGGGTTCAGCAGCCTCAATCACTCCTCAAAAACGCTCCTTATACCTGCAAAATTTGTTGCGAATGCTCCCACAGCGGTGAAAATGGGAAACGGCGCAGCATGAGGAATAGCAGACACCTAATTTGTTCTATTCTGATTGTTATTGTTCTGTAGTGTATTCGGCGCTTGTCACCCTCGGTGTTGTCTGTGTTTAGATTCCCCCTGTCTTGCCAATAAAGCGCTCGTTGAAGTGGAAATGAAACTGAAAACGAATTGAAATTGAGCGAGCCGACATGGTAAAGAGAACAAAGGAAGAGAGGATATAGGAGGAAATGAGGGGAATACCTAAACAAATGACAGAAAGAGAGAGAGAGAGAGAGCGAGAGAGAGAGAGAGAGAGAGAGGGAAATCGGCGGGCCTGAACTTTACAGCAGCAGACAGGATGAAAGGAAGGGAGAGGAACAGATACAGGAGAGTTCACTGTTAATGAAAGAGAAGAGCTGTCGCAGAGAGAGAGAGAGAGAGAGAGAGAGAGAGAGAGAGAGAGAAGGCATACAGGGGTGGCATGGGAATTTGCAAGAATGTGGAGAGATGAGAAAATGTGTGCAGCCTGCAGAGAGAAAATGCATTAGGTGACGTAGAGGGAGGGAGGGAAAATAATGACAAGGCAATGAAGAGGGACTTCTCCACCAGTGCTGCTTATTAAAGCAAACACCTGCGTAATACCAGATCCCCTTATTTTATTTATGTATTTTTTTTTGTTTGTTTGTCTTCTCAAACTTGTATCTCAAAATGTATTTTAGTGTTGACTTCATGGCGTGACTGTACACTCAGATAACAGCTACGACAGATAATAACAGGCCTGTGTCATTTGTAAGGAAAATACTGTGTCAGCTTGGTTGAGGACGTTCTTTTTTGTTTGTTTTTTTCGGAAGACATTTTGTTCTAACAAGGAAACCTAACAAGGAAGGAAGAGGCACATGACAACAGCAGAATGCCACACAGCGCAGTGCTGCCGGTCTCCACAGTAATCAAACTGATCATGAAAAAAGGGAGTCATTTCTTTGTTGCCAGGGTCCATGTTCCCCAGATTTATATGGCACATAAGTGGAACATGACAAAGGCTCCTGTGTTCCCATGGTCCTGTGTTCCCAAGGTCTTATGTTCCCAGGGTCCAAGGTTTCTTAGCTCTATACAGCACATAATGTCAACCTGAAAAAGATGTTTCCCAGCTCTATATTTGGGGGGTTAGAGGTAGGGTTAGGGTTAATGTGTTAATGTGTGCTTACAGAACAGTACAGTACAGCACCCTAGGAACATAGGACCCCCTGTGGGAATGTAGGACCCCAGGTACACAGGGGACCATACAACCTTAAGAACATAGGACCTTAGGAACATAGGACTTTAAAAACATTGGACTCTGGGAACATAGGACCTTATAAACACTGGACTCTGGGAACATGGGACCTTAAAAACATAGGACTCTGGGAACATAGGACCTTATAAACACTGGACTCTGGGAACATAGGACTTAAAAAATATTGGACTCTGGGAACATAGGACCTTAAAAACATAGGACTCTAGGAATGCAGGACCTTAAAAACATAGAACCTTAAAAAACATAGGACTCTGGGAACATAGGACCTTAAAAACATAGGACTTTGGGAACATAGGACCTTAAAAACATAGGACTTTGGGAACATAGGACCTTAAAAACATAGGACTCTAGGAATGCAGGACCTTAAAAACAGAACCTTAAAAACATAGGACTCTGGGAACATAGGACCTTAAAAACATAGGACTTTGGGAACATAGGACCTTAAAAACATAGGACTCTGGGAATGCAGGACCGTAAAAACATAGGACTCTGGGAATGCAGGACCTTAAAAACATAGGACTCTGGGAATGCAGGACCATAAAAACATAGGACCTTAAAAACATAGGACTTTGGGAACATAGGACCTTAAAAACATAGGACTCTGGGAACATAGGACCTTAAAAACATAGGACTCTGGGAATGCAGGACCTTAAAAACATAGGACTCTTGGAATGCAGGACCGTAAAAACATCTCTGGGAATGCAGGACCTTAAAAACATCTCTGGGAATGCAGGACCTTAGGAACATAGGATCCTGGGAAGACAGGTCCCTGAGATCATAGATATGCTCCTGAAAAACATACATATATATGACTTTAAAAACATTGGACTTTGGGAACATAGGACCTTAAAAACATAGGACTCTGGGAACATAAGACCTTAAAAACATAGGACTCTGAGACCTTAAAAACATAGGAACTTAAAAACATTGGACTTTGGGAACATAGGACCTTAAAAACATAGGACCTTAAAAACATAGGACTCTGGGAACATAAGACCTTAAAAACATAGGACTTTGTGAACATAGGACCTTAAAAACATAGGACTCTGGGAACATAGGACCTTAAAAACATAGGACTTTGGGAACATAGGACCTTAAAAACATCTCTGGGAATGCAGGACCTTAGGAACGTAGGATCCTGGGAAGACAGGTCCCTGAGATCATAGATATGCTCCTGAAAAACATACATATATATGTAAATATAATGTTATCCACCTAACAGTCTGCTAGCTGATAATGAATTGTATTTCCTCTGACAGCATGATGGCTATATTAGGCAGGTTTTTTTTTTTAATTAATTTAAAAATTTGTATATATGTTCAATTTGGGCGTTCCCATTTCCTCAATACACCGTGGTTGCATCTTGGTGGCTGTAGAATTAATAATTCTCAGGAAGTGGGAGCTTGTGACAGCTCAAGATAGCACACAAGGCATTTTGAACCTTTTGAACACTCTTGAACAGTGTGTCCCACTCCAACTTCCTCTTTAAACAGACAATTTCAGAATCCAAATTGAGTCTCTTTGCGGAAACAAGACACCATTTAAAATGCCATTTTGATAGGTGCCACCAGTGAGAGGAGAGAGAGGAAATGTGAGAGAAAAGAGGAGCGGGAGAGAGAAGGAGAAATGCAGAGAAGAGGGAAAAGGACGAGTGATACAAGCTGAGAGAGCGTTGAAGGCAGACAGAGAGAGAGAGAGAGGAACAAATAGCAAATGTATGTGGTATTCCCTTGTTATAAGAAGAAGAGTGTATAAACACATGGACTCAGGTAAAGGGGTCGGGGTGGTAATGAGAGAGAGAGGGCGCAACGGTGGGGCGAGTGAGAGAGGAAGTGGGAGAGAGAGAGAGAGAGAGAGAGAGAGAGAGAGAGAGAGAGGGAAAGAAAGTGACAGGGAAAAGTGGCAACAGCCTTTTAATGAGCTGAAGTGATGAAACCCCACTGATAGAGAGACAGAAAGAGAGAGTGAGAGATAGATAGATAGAGAGAGAGAGAGAGAGAGAGAGAGAGAGAGAGAGAGAGAGAGCAAATATGAAATTGAGACTGCCAAGCAGAGAAGGTCAAAAGCAGGAGGGAAATGAGAGCGAGGAGGAAAGAATGTGAGAGTTTTTTGAGAGTTAAATAGGAAGAGGGGAAAAAGAAAGAAGAGATGGATGATAATGAATAGACAGGAAGGAAGGATAATAGGGGAGGAAAAACTCCCCCAACAAGCTGTAGACCACGTGTTGGAGTATATTTCCTGCCTGCAGGGAGCGCAGGAAGACGGGTGACAGAACACGTCAGGGCTCTCTCCGCATGTTGTCAGATACTATTTCACCCAAATCAGATTCTCATACTCATCCATCAGTATTTCCAAAATACAGGCGGATTTACACCCTTGAAAACATCGCTATTTTTGTGAGCGAAAAGGCCCCGAGATGGCTAATAGCTTCAATTTCAATAATACATCCTAATAGATTTCACTTTCTTGCCAGCAGTCATTTGGTAATAGTAGTCATTATGCTGTCAATGCTGCCGCCTCGTCTTTTAGACTCGCTCTCAAACGAGGCCTTTGTGCTTGGCGGCGCGTATAGGTAGGAGCAAAGCCATAGAAACTGTGAAGGTAAAGGAAAGGCACCCGGTGATACAGACGATGCTGGTTCTGAGGCAATGAGGATGACCTGTGCGGAAAAATAAATAATAAATAAATAACAGTACAACGTCATTGACCGGTTCTTGACACATGGGAGGATTAGATATGATTGAGTTCTGATTGACTTAACTCTATTGATTTTTTTTTATTTTCCCTTCCATCTCTACTTCAGCTGTACATTTCCGTCCCAGTTAATGGATTTTTCAAGGATTCGGCGAACTTGCCCATACACGCCACACTTGTATCTCACAACAAGAGTCCTCATATAGAATAATCCTTGAAAGACTAACTTGAGCGTCTGAGAGGCCTTGAGTTTCATCTCATAGAGGATTCATGGTTTTTGTTTATATGCATAATTGATTTTTGTGCCACGGGACAGCACTTCAGCTTTTTACTGTCGTCGAATAACCAAATGAGAAGTGGAGCAATAAAGCGGGCGGCGTGGAGTTGCAATATTTGCTGTATCAGAAAATGTACACTTATTATTTGTGGTTCCAATTATTGTAATAGAGCATTGGGACTGTATTGTTTTTGGGGGCTCTCTAATGTAGTCAGCCACAACATGCACCGCACAGCTGGGATCAATTTGCCCTCCCATTTCAAGCAAGTAAGCAAGAACATTTTCAGCAAAATTCAAAAATGGTAAACAAACAGCTGATCGATAGCAATCTCACTGCACATTTTAGATTAATTATGACCGGCGTACTTGTCCCCATTGTCATATTTTGAAACGCCTGACCCATTTTCACCTATTATGTGTAATTGGAGAATATGTTCCAGAAGGCGCTCCAAGGCCGGCTTCCCACGATGCGTCCGAATGAAACTCATCGTCGCCACACTCGCCCTGACCTTTCCAAATGATGACATGAATCCCATGCGTGATATTATACAACACAGCTGCATAGAATTGAAGCTGCATTCAGTTTCAATGTGCTTTATTTATTATATGAAATTTCATGAATTGAGTGTTGCCAAGGCATCGATACTTTGCTGCATGGATTGAGACATTTCAGCGTGTCAGAATATATTCGGTGTAAACTTGCAAAGCCGGCCTTACACAGTGCTCAACATGCATCCAGGAGTGGAAGTTATTCATTAAATTTACCCATGTCGCTGTAACTGAGTAGCTTTTTTATGTGTGCTTGTACTTTTTTTTTTTTTTAAAGTCAGTGATTTTACTTTCACTCCAGCACATTTTTGCTTGAGTTTTGTCCTTCACTACATTTTAAATCACATCCATCACAGAGATCATTTGATCAGTGACGGATTGTGGTGCCTTTCACAATAAAAGCTCAAGTCGGCAAAGATGAGAAGAGGAACCTGCGTCCAACTTTGTTCGTTCTACTTTTTTTTTTTTTTTTTTTTTTAATATTTATTTGACAGGGGCGATACATACAACATTGCCACAAAAAAAAGGAAAATGCGATGTATAAAAGACGTCTAGCTTCAGCTAATTTGCAGTCTTTGTCCCTGGTCAGGCTTTTAGAATACAACGAGATAATATTGAGATATTTGTCGTTTCCAAATAAAATTTCACAATAAAAGCTGCACGGTGAAAAACCTGAAATGGTTGATGGAAGCAAGGACCATGCAGACTCAACCTTCATATAACCCTTACTCACATGCTCATTTGTCCACATTTGTCGGTTCACCTTACAGGATCCTCACTTCAGTCAGTTTTGTGCAATGCCCCTTTAAAAGAATGTAATCGGACACATTATCTCCTCCTTTTTCTAACTGCATGGTAAAGATCACAGCTAACCCGGTTACTGTTTTGAAAAAGAAACTCCAAGTACATTTTTTTTTACTTTTACTTCAGTAGATTTAGATTTTCGCAGCAGTATTTTCTACTTCTCCTTAAGTAAAACATCAGTAAAACAGTACTTCTGTCTGAGTGCCTGCCTTCTCCAGAGCGGCGCATCGCTAACCGGTGGGAAGACGAGTGTGTGACGGCGCTCCGGCCGACCTGCAGCTTTGATCTGCCAACAAGAGGGACGCGCCTGAGCTCACCCTGCCTCACCACTTCCTCATCAGTCAGCGCACGAGATGCCGGGCTTTGGCCCTAACCCTCATCGCTCGGACATGAATCACGCTGTATCCGCGCAGATCTGTAATCCCTTGTCAGCGAAATGGATGGGCTGCAGCCGCGCTCCCGGTCTATCTGGCCAAAGTCACTCCAGATGATTTAAGAGACTTCTCACAACTGTTGGATTGAAATAGAGCATGTGGAGTGTCTGATGTGTGTGTGTGTGTGTGTGTGAAGGAGAGGGAAAATACACTCGCTTATGTGCTCTTTGGGATGAGATAGGGAGAATATTACAAGTGAAAAGTACGTTCCTTGGTTGTTATTATGGGTATGAGCAAGCAAAACAAAACACACAAAAAAAAAAAAAAAGATCGCTGCCTGGCTCCCTGGTTACCACGGGAGTTGGCATAGCAACCAATTAAGCACAGTTAGCTATACTTCATCAGGATTATCAGCACGGCTTGTACCAATCAGATGACAGGTCTGAAACCAGTTGAATAATTAACGGATTAACATTTAACCTCATAAACCACCAACTTTTCCACTCCCTAATTGCAAATAAAAGCACAAGCTTCCACTTTAAATAGCTGACATGCTGTGTGTGTGTGTGTGTGACTCAGTGTATGTATGCCTACATGCACTATAGCTGTGCATATGTCTGCACGTGGTTGTGTGTGTGCGTGTGTGTGTGTGTGTGTGTGTGTGATAATGGAGTAAGAGGAAATCCTATTGTAGCCGGTGGCTGAGTGCTCCAGGACGGATGGCCTCACTTGTTTTAACAGAACAGGAGGGGAAGTGGGGCGTTAAACAAACACACATCCTGATACAATCACACACCGCCACCGCCGCTGCTGCTGCTGCCGGCTGGTTAGTCTGGGCTGGTGGGATGGGAGAGGGAGGGGGAGGGGGAGGGGGAGGAGGTGGGTGTGAGGGACGGGGATGGAGGGATGGAGGGAGTGAGAGAGGGAAGGTGAGAGAGGAGGAGGTCAGTGGGGAGGAAAGAGAGAGGGAGAGCTATAAAATCATGCCAGACGGGCCACTTTGGACCACATGTATGCGCGCGCGCGCACACACACACACACACACACACACACACACACACACACACACACACACACACACACACACACACACACACACACACACACACTGTAGAGTAGGTCAGGACCAATTTGTTTGAGCCAGACCACACTGATACCACACACACACACACACGCACACACGCACATGCACGCACACACACACACACACACACACACATTCACTCTCTCCATCTTCCTGTGGCCCTGACTGCTCTCTTTCTCTTTCTTTCTCACTCTCTTTTGTACTTTTGCTCTCACTCTCAGGCCTCGTCCCCCTTTTTTTGTCGTCTTGTCATGTCTCCCACTTTCTCTCTCTCCCTCTCTCTCTCTCTCTCTCTCTCTCTCCCTCTCTCAGTCTCTGCCCTAGTTTTACAGAAAGTGAGCTCTTGCCGCTGTGGTCAGGGTGGTGAGAGGCAGTAGACTTGGAGAGACTGTGAGGTTCGTTACAAACTGAGAACTGCTGCCCTCGGAGGACTCCGTTTTTTCACACACACACACACACACACACACACACACATGCACACACATGCACACAGACACACTAGCAGATACACAAACACAGACACATGCACATATAACAAGACCAGGCCAAAACCTAGTACATGTTGGGTATACTGGATTACTTAAAAAAAAAAAATGTCTATATTGCGACAGAGACAGAGACTTCACACACTTTTCAAACCCTGGTTATTCATGCAGGTAAAGAGCTCTGATTTACTTTGTATATGAAGCAAACCGCTTTTTCACCACATGGTGCGGCACAACTCGACTTGGATAGTGCCTCGTACTTTTTAAGATAAGATAACATAAGATATTCTTTTATTAGTCCCACAGTGGGGAAATTTCACGCATCACAGCAGCCAAGTGGATAGCAAAATATGAAGCATCATTTACATTATAAACAGTATAAACAGATAATAAATAGCAAAAAGCAATATAAACATTATAAACAAGGAATATTGAAAAAAATAGAAAAAAAAAATAGAAATATGAACAATTTAGATCAGGGGAGACAAGTCCCCCCCAATATTTATAAAAGATAAATTTGTCCCCCCCCCCCAAAAAAAAACCCATGAGATACAAACCCCTCACTAATACAGGTAATATAACAACACAGAGTGGCAAAACACTTGTAAAATCATTCATAACTGTTTTCCAAAAAAGCCTTACACCCCTATGCTTGGACCATACCATTTTTACTTTGGCACCCCTCTTGACTTAATTACATCACATCTCAATGACATCTAATTACACCACATCTTATTGCCTTAAAGATAAATACATAACAGATGAAATAAAAGGAACGGCAATAAAATGATGAGTGAATTGAGTAAGTTTGAATTGAAAGTTCTTCTGCTAAACACACTCTCATCCGTTCATCGCTTCTGTAAAATCTCTCTCTCTCTCTCTCTCTCTCTCTCTCTCTCTCTGCCTGTGTGTTTGTGTGTGTGATACATTTGGAATGAGCTGCAGTGCGCGGTTTTATTTTGAAAGACCAGCGGCCAATGGGGAAAGTCCAACCCACGGCGGATCAGCTGCTGTTATTATGGCCCGGCCACAGTGACGTCCAATCGTTTAACTTTGATCACTCAGTCCGTCGTTTGCATGAGAGAAATGTACATGTACACACACACACACACACACACACACACACACGCTGAGCAGAAATGGCGCACTTTCTCTCTGTAATGACCTTGAAGTTTTAAAGTCAGAGGATCTGCATGTGAGACGTGAAGCTCTTTAATATGGAGGCGGCGGCCCGGGTCCAGACTGCTGACCACAGAGCTGCACTCCATCATCGCCGTTGTCATCGTCGTCGCCATCGTCCTCCTCATCATCATTCCGGCGGCAGGAAAAGTTGACCGCAAAATTTTTCGCCGTTGTTTCCAGAGTGGAGCGGGAAGCTGTTTAAATCTTAATCAGGTTTTCTCTTTGATACAAACCACGACCTGTCAGCAACAGCAGAGAGGAAGACGTGATGCGGTGGAGGCAGCCCGGCTTCTCCTTTCAGATTTGTAGGTCATTTCTGCCCGCGTATGGAGCGCACGGCTAAAGGAAAATTCCACCCCTCGAACGCTGCTGCGCCGTTTGATTTGATCAGTGTTTGATGTTCACTCCATTCAAGGAGCTATTTGGTGATGAAGAGCTGTAGTTGTTGTACCCAGTCGGCTTCAAGCACTGCCTCCACTGCTGCAGGTAGTGATTTCTTACATCACCTGACACAACTTCCAGATATCACGCCTGAACTAAGTGAAGGGGATAGCATGTGCCCCTTTCCCACCACAGGAACTGGGATACAGGAACCCTTTTGAGGGGCTCTTACCCATTTCCACCAGAGAAACCAGTCTAAAGCCTAAAAAGAGTCCAGGTAGTGCACTGCAAAAACGCAAAATCTTACCAAGATTATTTGTCTTATTTCAAGTCAAAAATGTCTTATTTCTAGTCAAAATATCTCATTACACTTAAAAAAAGTAAATGATAGTTAGTTAATGATAATGATAATGATAGTTAAATGATCACCTCAGAAGTAAATTGTTTTTAGACGTAAAAGTGAAAATTCACTTGAAACAAGTGAAAATTTGCTTGTTTCATTGGCAAAGTTTGCCAGTGGAAAAAGTGAAAATTCACTTGAAATAAGTGGAAACAAATTTTGCCAACAAGCAAATTTTCACTTGTTTCAAGCAAATTTTCACTTGAAACAAGAGACAATTGTCTAAAAACAAGTTACTTCTGAGGTGATCATGTCTTATTTTAAGTGTAATGAGATATTTTGACTAGAAATAAGACAAATAATCTTGGTAAGATTTTGAGTTTTTGCAGTGTGCCCTCTGAGTTCATGGGAACCACTGAGGGTGCAGTTTTTACCCCTGAATGCTAAAACACAAGCAGAGCCAAAGTGTCATGCTCTATTTCTAAAAACAAGACTTTCAGTTTCAGTTCTCACTTTTCTAGTGTCCTCAATCTAATTTTCAACCTCCGTGCATCTCTTCCCCCAAAACTAAATCCAGCATCGCAGCAGCGTGACGGTAAATAATGACCAACATAACGACGGCTGCACCATCTTCCATGCAGACGGGCTGGACCCCCCCCACACCTTATTACCTCAGCCACTGAAGGTGATGGAGGTTATGTTTTTACCTCAGTTTGTTGGTTGGTTTGTTTGTGTATTTTTCTATCAAGCAAGACAACTCAAGAACTTAATGGAGGGGCCGGCAGCGAGTGAGGGATGCGCTGATTAAATTTTGGAGTGTAGGTCAAGGTTAACCCAAAGGTCTGAATTCACATTTTGGGGCATTTATCTCTGCAACAAGGCGTTGGTGCACCTGCAGAGATTGCTGTCTGTGACTGCTCTTGCTTGCATATAGTTTGTTGTTCTCGGGGATGTGGTGGAAATGAAAATAAACAAGAATTTAGGAACTCGACCAATCTTCCAAGAGCAAGACCCGGGGACTTTTTTTTTTTTTTAGGTGGAGAAGAGACAATAGTAACAAGAAGAGAACCTGCAGTTCCAGTAAGATAAAAAGTTAAATTCATGTCCCTTCGACTAAAATGCCACGTCTCGCGGCCGCACAGCGTTGCATTCTGGTCCGTCTGAGGCTTCTGTCAGCGGGGAAATTGGGATCTCGCCCTCCTCTGCGATGGATTCGTCCCCGCGCGATTGTGTTTCATTCTGAGGGATTACCGCCGAAACCTGTTGTTTACCGCTGATGTATACGATCGCTGAAATAATTTTCTCCTATGATGCCCCGTGATCCAGGTCACACTGTCTTTTTTTATCCTCGGGAATAAGAAAATGAAAGCTACATCACCAACAACTATTTCTTTTTTTTCTTTCTTTCTCCGCGGTGTTCAAGTGTTTCAGGGTGGATTTTTCCTTTAAGGGAAGACAACAAGGAGGGGGATGGTTGTGGGGAAGGGGTGAAAAGTCAAGAGCTAAATTCAAACATTCATACTAAACCTTTAAGTACGCCCCGAGCTTTTTAAATCTCCACAGTCCTTGAGTGTAAGCTCGTGGATCGGTCTGATATTTGCTCTGCAACCTTGCAGTTCAATTTGCACACTAAACAAGTCCTCCAATTTGCGTAACCCCCGATGTTTTTTTTTTTTTTTTTTTTTTTTTTTGCGTGGTTTAGAGCCGCTCGCCATGTGTTGAGATAATGATGTTTGACACTCACAGCTGATATCACGCACCGCCCCCTCAAGCCTTCACATCACGTTATGCGGAAACCTCGACAGAAACGTCCAACAACAACAACAATAATAATAATAATTGTGCTCGTTTGACTCCGCCATTGTTTTTGCAGCATGTAACCCCTCCTCGAACACCCGGAGGCACGAGCGCACACCGCTCCCACGCAGGCAGCAGCGCGCGGCGACCTTGCATTTCCAAGCCAGATCTGCCAGACGGCTCTCAGCGATGATGCAACCCCAGTGAAGAGTTGTAGAAGTTAATGCTGTTAGTTACAGTTCAAGGGCGAACAAAAAAAAAAAAAAAAAAAAAAAAAGTCATGCGTGATATATAACATTCAGTATCTTTAAAATACACAGAACGACCTGCTGTCTCTGCATTTTGGTGCATTTGTGAGCTGAGAAAACTGGGAAACTAATATGCAAGCTAGTCCACCATCTTCTGTTTGTGACCCTCGCCACCTTCCACCACCACCCCGCCTCTTGTTTCTGGTGTTTGAGATTTCTTGGAGAGAGAGAGAGATGGAGGGATGTGAGACTGAGGGAAACGGTGGAAAGAGTGACAGGATGAGTCTGGGAAGGGGCGAGAGAGAGAGAGAGAGAGAGCATGAGGAAATTTGGTGGAGGGAAAAGAGAGAAGAGAGTGTCAGAGGAGCAGACAGATAAAGGTAAAGAGAGAGAGAGAGAGCAGGAGAGAACAGGAGTGAAGGAGTTTTATAGAGTCGGAGCATGAGAGAGGGATGAGAAATCGTTAAAGGACCAGAAAATGTGACAGTGAGAAAATGTAAAAACAGGCTTTACACAGCGCAGGGTGCAAATGAAACTTCCACTGTTGCCGTGCCGCCCGTCTCTCAAGACAGATGTGGCGCTCCTGCAGCTTCCAAATGCACACGCCTGAAGCCGATTTAGGAGATGAAGGTGGGTATCTCATTATTTCCTCACATCTGTATCCAGTGTACAGTTGTTTCAGCGAGAGCCAGCGAGCTGCGGCCGCATCATCCATGCCTGATGATGTCTGGTCTGACCTGGTTTCTGGCCTCTGAGTCCCCTCCATGACAGTTTGTGGCCTTGCTGATAAATGAACCTTGTGATGAGAGCTTTGCAGGTAAACGTGTTTTCACGAACACTGTGTCACAGCAGCTTCCAGTTTGGTTTCGCACTCAAATTTAATTTTTGGTCATTTCAAAAATTTTACATATCAGGCCCATCCCCTGTCTCAGTTAGTTCAATAATCATTTGGTCTTCACCCAGCCAATCAGCAAAGATCGCTCTACATCCCAGGTCACATGATTGTGGCATTTGACCAATCTCATTGGCTTTGATTTTCTCTTACAAAAAGAAAATTTTAGAAAATTTTTATAGAAGTAATAAAGTCTAGGGTTGTTTTTTTGAATTTCAAAGTATTTCAACGAGTGCCCTATAAAGGGTTAAAGGCGGCTTGAGTTGGATTTTCCTAAAAAAAAAACAATAAAAACAATGTATAGTCTCAAATAATCTCCCTCAATCCCACGCCAGCTCTCCATGTGTTGCTGTGTGTATCTACAGAGGCCCCGCCGTCTGCCTGGATTTTCTCACTTTGCCTAGCGAGGGACTCTTCTGGGCATCAGCCCTCGGGCACAGCGTGCGGTGCCACATCGATATCACGGCGTCCAGCAGGAATCAACGCAAACTGCAGACGTGGACGGCGGAAAAAAGGGAAAACAGCGAGCAGACACAAACTCGTTCTACAAAGAGAATGAATCTGGGGTTGGCTTTCATCCGCTGGCGAGCGACGGCGGGTGAATTGTTTTCCTAGGAAAGGCACGGACTGTCAGAGGCTTTGGGCGCTCGTTTCATCCCGTCAACCCGCTCTCCCTGCCTTTACCGGCCCCTCGGCACACGCTCTCCGGAGCTTTTGATGATGGTGGTTGGCTTGAATGTTCCCACGCGGAACGTTCCAGATGATGACGACGCAAATCCAACACGCGATGCTCACTGGATGGTTTTCCTGTAAAACCCCAACACTGCTAAGTTGCATTCGTTGCAGCATGTAAAGGCAAGGGGATGACGGGAAGAGTAAGGAATGAAAAATGCACGGGGGCGGTCAGAAGATGTAACACGGCAAAACAGGATGAGAGAAAGTGCCGGAGAAAAGCTGAGAAAGATCTGTCAACATGTTTAAAGCACCAACAGACTGGAATAACCTACCTTCCAATATCAGATCTGTTTCTTCGTTTGTTCTATTTAAGAGTTCTTTGTCTTCTCACTTATGGTTGTATTGTCCTAATGTCCTCATGATGTTAACGGTGGCTTGTCTTTTGTCTTTTGTTTCTGTTTTTTTTTTTTTCTTTATTATTTGTCATTGTATTGTCTTGTT
This sequence comes from Myripristis murdjan, assembly GCF_902150065.1. Lineage (NCBI taxonomy): Eukaryota > Metazoa > Chordata > Actinopteri > Holocentriformes > Holocentridae > Myripristis > Myripristis murdjan. The sequence continues at coordinate 8,067,259 of NC_043990.1, forward strand.
TTCTGTGTATTGGTTTTTGTTTCTGTGTATTCTGTATATTGTTGAGTCCATGTTTGTTTATATGTCTGGACCCCCTTGAAAACGAGTATGGAAAAGAAAGAATGTAAGAGAGCGGACAGGACTGTGAAATAGACGTTGGGTGCAGAGAGAGGAAAGTGAAGAGAGATTCTGGAGGAAAGCAAGCGGTAGCAAGAACGAGGGGGAGGAGAGTGAGAGCGTGCGCAGAGAGAAGAAGAAAATGTAAAAAACTCCGAGTCGGGTGTGGAGAGAGAGAGAGAGAGAGAGAGAGAGAGAGAGAGAGAGAGAGCGAGAGAGCGAGGCCTGTCCGGAGAGCACGGTGCTCCACGGTGCGGTGTGTTACACTGAAGTGTATCTTGCAGCTGTGCTCTATTGATTCTGCTGCTCAGGTCTGCAGCAGCTCCTCGCACACACACACACACACACACACACACACACACTGTTTGACCAGAGCTGGTTTGCACAGACACACTAATCTCTCAGCTGTTGCTCCGTGAATGCAAACGCGCCTCGTCGTTTTCTGGCTTTCCGCAGCGTATCGCCAACCAAGTGTGTAAATTGCTGTTTTACATAATTATACTTTTCAGCACAGGCAGGAGTGGGGTGGAAAAAAAAAAAAAAAAACGAAAAAAAAACGAAAACACATTTTCCTGAAATGTGAATTCGCTGCTCGTCTACATGACATTAGATTGGACTCGAGTGGTGAAACACACATGTTCACACCCCGTGCATGTCCGAATACGAACACGGAACACACACACACACGCATACACACTCACACCCACCTCCCTAGGCCCTTCCTTTGGGGAGTGTGTGTGTGTGTGTGTGTGTGTGTGTGTGTGTGTGAGTGTGTGTGAGATGGGAGGCGATGCGCTGCCAGATGTGGCTGAAAAATGAACAGCTGTTGCTCAGCTCCGCAGCTGCCTGTCTCGCTGCCATGACACCCATGCTGTTGCCTTGGCGACCGGAATTTCACGCAACATGCATTTTTTTTTGTATTCAGGAAGTCCCGCCATGCAGACTTCGGGGTTCAAGTTCCGCTGACGCCCGTCCCGTGTCCTTGGGGAGCGCGTTTGATTGGCGAGCACTCACACGATAAACTCTGTGTGTGTGTGTGTGTGTGTGTGTGTGTGCTTGCTGGTGTTGTAATTAAGAGCGTGTTCTGACACTGAGAGTGTGAAATTGGAAACATTCTGGATGGATGGAGGGAGACGCGGTAACATTGAGACGGAGACGAGGAAGAAATGGAAAAATGGACCTGACTGGCAGCGAGGCAGACTCGCCGACTTCCCGACCGACTTCCTGATGAACTGACTGACTGACAGACGCAGAGCGATGCACGTGCAGCGAGAGGAAAGCGAGATAATGGTGTAGGGATGTGACATGCATTTAGTGACGAAGGGAAGACAGAGGCAGAGCAGCTGTTTCCAAACGTTTTCTCGCTCTCAACCCCCAAGCTGAAGTTATTTTGCCCTCGGGGACTCTCGTGCCCTTGGGGTGATTCGTTTCAGGTGTGAAATTGTCTCTGTGTGTTGTGCTTGTCAGAATTCCAGTCGTGTGATTTAAAACATGATGATAAAATAGTCGCTTGTACACATTTTTGTGTCACGGCGGCGTCAAGTGAATCAACTCTGTGAGCAAAATCTCTTGATTTCTCTCAACAACAAGGCAAAAGGCAATTAGCAAATGAACAAAAAAATGACCGGAACAAAGACAGCAGGAAATTTGTGGAAAAAAAAAAACCCAGAAAATTTGCATACAGTTACCTGGAAATGAGCAAACATCTGTATATTTCACATCTCATATCTCTTTTTCTTAGGTTAGCCCTGTATATTTTTAGTTTTTTTAGTCTTTATTGTAAATATTTAGCCTTTATTCTATTTTATTTAACTTTATTATATGTTTCTACTGTTGCTGCTGGAACACCAGAATTTCCCTGGTTGGGATCAATAAAGTATATCTATCTATCTAAAAAAAAACATGTTTAAAATGAAACGAACTATATTTGTAGTCATTAACTCTTTCATGCATAGCGGTCACTACAGTGGACAGCTGTTTAAAGTCATTTCCTCCTAAATGCAGTGGTTTCTATGGTGGAATTGCATATCAGCTGTTAGAATGCTCTCCTCCATTGAGGTTTATGCAGAGACTGTCAGGTCTTCTTACTGAAAACATATTAATACCAGTATAATGACATGATAATACCAGTCCTGCATCCTTAAAGAAGTATGGAGACTCACAAAAGTGTTCGTGCCCTAAGAAGAGTAAAAACACATAAGAAAAAAATCTGGACTCAGGCTTTCATAATTCATGCATCAAAGGGTTAAATGATATATTTAAATGTAGTAGTAGGTGTAGTTCTTTATTCCGAGTAAGTAAAACAAATAAACAAAAAAAAAAAAAAAAAAGAGAAAAGTAATCACACAGTAATGGACAGACATAAAATAAATAAGCATAAAAATGAAAACAACACATAATGATTCAATTTTACCTCTCCGGAAGGGAGTGGGAAGAAGTAAAACTCATCTAGTCCCACCCCTCGTCCATAAGTCAGTTACATATTATTATCATTAGGCTTCCTTTTCCACCTGAAGCATACCTTAATACATTATTTGGACTTGTTCTGCTATTATAATCCTAATTACCAATCATATTTATCTTTATATGCAAATAACTTGTTATAAATGTTATAAATGTCAGATCAGTGATGCTCCATCCATGTCTGATCTTGGGTTTAAACTAGTCGTCATTTTGCTGAGGACCCCCTGGAAGGCCCTCAAGGACCCGTGTGGGGGGCGCAGACCGCACTTTGAAAACCACTGAGGCAGAGAAAGAGAAAGAGGACACGTGGAGGAAGCGGGAGGGGGGGTGGGGGTGGGGGGGTGCTGGTGCTGTGTTGGAGAATTGATTGTGTCTGGTTCAGTTTAATCTCTCAGAAGGACATGCTGCTGCCCGGCACATCAGCACAATGATGTGACCGAATGGTGTCGGATCTTCCTACACACACACACACACACACACACACACACTGAAGTGACAGCACACACACACACACACACACACACACAACTGAGCATGCACACGCAGGTATTCCCACAGGGCTGACTCCATGCTAGGAAAGAGGAATGCAAACACACACAGGCGCATATGTGAGTGCAGGCAGTGCTCTGACACACACACACACACACACACACACATAAACACACACACGCATGCTTACACAAACACACGGGGGAGCCGACAGACACACTCACACACAACAGACAGATTGGGAGCGTATTGTTGTGATTGGAGGGTAATGCATTCCCCTACAAGGTGTGTGTGTGATAGGCTGGGATTAGGCAGATGGAGTTGGGGGATAGAGGAGGCGCAGAGGAGAGAGAGAGCGAGAGAGAGAGAGAGAGAGAGAGAGAGAGAGCACACATCCTCTATGGGACGCAGGGACACACAAATCCAGAGTACACACAACGCGGCACATGACCAAACACACCGGGTTCAGATGTATGCAGTGTAAACAACAGTGTGTTTATGTAGTTGTACTTAATCCAGGTAGAATACACCTTGCTGTAACAGCAGATTATAAACACACCTCCGCCGGCTAGTGCTGAAACAATTCATCGGTTGACTGATGGGCAGAAAACTAATCCTAATTTTGATCATTGCTGAGTGGATTGGTAGTTTCACTTATAAATGACCAACATTTGCTGGTTACAGATTCCTAATTTTTTTTTTCTTCTATATAATTATAAGAAATCAGTTTGGGTTCTGGTTACTTACGATAGGTATTTTTCCTCATTTTTAATTTAATTTGATTTGATTAATGCAGTAGCTTGCAAAAAATAATCAGATTAACAGTAAAAAACAAAAAAAAAAAAAAAAAGTGCAGCCAGACTATTCTAAACGTATGAAGCTTCACATTGCATTAGAAAAAAAAAAAAAAAAAAAAAAAAAGAGACAGTTTTTGGTACTGAACGCCCCGTTTAGTCGTGCTGTCAGAGCTCCAGCACAAACAGGCAGATGACTCCAGATTACATCTTAACTTTGTGCGGCTCTGAGCCACAACACACAACCAGAAGGGATTAAAAAACGTGATTTCCCCAGACTGCTCCTAAAGGTGGTGTATTAAGGAAAATTGGATTCCAATCCTTCCCTGCCTGTATTTACGGATGTTAAAATATGGCCCAGAGCTTTGGAAAGATGCAATTTAGATGCACCTTAGGCGGCGAGGAGACATCAGTTTCCCAGCGCTGGTGAGGAGTATTTACACGGGGTTTACATACGGCTCACAGCGCTATCGAGACATAATCTAGCTGCACGTGAAGTATAGACATGCATCTGACACACACACACACACACACACAGTCACAAAGGAAGCATGGCAAACTGCAGTGCTCAGTAAACACACACACACACACGCACACAGTCCAGGTTTTCGTTGTCGACTTTACGTTTCAGGGTTGTCACAGACATATTTTCAGCTCTTGCCTCCTTGTGACTGTCAATAACCGGATGATTTGAAAAGCTGCTGGAAAGGCATCACATTAGCAAAATATCCTGATTGGTGGAATAGGTTTCTCATGCTGTTTTTTTTTTTTTTTTTTTTTTTTTTTTGCTTCTGGACTGCTTATGGATTTTCGACCACGCTCACAGTGCTGTAGGCGACACAATAACCTTGTTATTAACAATTAAACGCATTTTATAAATACTAAAATATTAAAACTGCTATTAAAATGGCCTATTTAATTCAGGCAACCTGTACCACTCGGACGTTGCTTTTGGGCCTCGATGTGGCCCGTGGGCGAGCTGGATGAGCTGGACGTACAGTATGTGCTTTAATTTAAAATTTGGCCCTAGGAGACGTTGCGAAACATAATTGGCCTGTTTTGATGTACATATTCCTGTAATTGTTTTATGATAGGCCAGTGCTCAATGCAAAGAGTTAATTTGCAAAAACCAATTATCTTCATTTGTAGTCATTCCTCTTAGCCATGCTTTTTTTCAGGTAATTTCAGATAATTAAAAAGAAAAAAATCATACTTGCAGGGTAACGTATAGGCGACATTAGCTTTTGCAGCAAAACTCAGAAAAAAAAAAAAAAAAAAAAAAAAAAAAGCATTATGTGCAAGAGTCAGTTTGCTGTTTTTCTCCACAGGAGTGAAACACTCTGGTTGTCTCAGGCCTTTCGTCACTTCCTGTGTGCTGAAAAGAGTTCCCATCATATCCATCACCAGCATTTCATTTCAGTAAACATTAATCCAGAGGGGATTAGGACAGACGGGACGCATCCTCACGCTGTGCGACCGGTGTAGCTTCACTTCCATCTCAGCTTTAACTGCCTGCTAAAGGCTCATGAGACAGCAGAGGCTGGGACCGGCCGTGTGCACTCGATGGTGGAGCCAAGTCGTGTGTGTGTGTGTGTGTGTGTGTGTTCGGCGGCGGCGTCACGCCATCTTGTTTATTGTCTTGTTGATTCGCCGCCGCACTTCTGCCTCCTCGACGCGGCCGGCGCTCGCAGGATGTGCCTCCAGGAAGTCTTTGTGGCTCAAAGCGCCGCCGCTGTAAAAAGACCAGGTCAAGTCAGATTTATTGGCTCGTTGGAGGCTGCACGCACCCATGCATGTTTTCATCTTGAATGCATGCATGCGTGTGTGTGTGTGTGCGTGTGTGATATATTTCCTGGATCTCCAGCGTGCTGTCTGCTTTTTCAGGGAGAATCCTTGGCTTTTATGAACCGGCCAATCGTATTTCACCTTTACGGTAGTAGAGCTGCCTGTATCTTGATGATCGTCCAATCACACGGCTGTTATTTTTATGGAGGCAAAGGTTGTGAAGGACAGGGTTCACCATCGCTCATTGTGTGAGTCCATGTAGTAAATAATCGTAAAGATACAGACAGATAGAGGAGGAGGGCATACAAGGCTCTGTGTGTGTGTGTGTGTGTGTGGGTGTGTGTGTGAGTGTGTGTGTGTGTTTGTGTTTCTCTGCTCAAGGACCTTCTGTTCTGTAATTAGTTTTTTTCTGTGCTGTGTCTTTCCTCCCTCCATCCATCCATCCATCCATCCATCCGTCCATGCAACAGATTGCAACGGTGATTCTGGAAATCCAGAGGATCAGGCCACACACACACACACACACACACACACACACACACACACACACACACCGCCATATGAATGTAATCAAGTCTGCAGTCACACATGCCAGCAGCGCAGTGAGCCAGGGACAAGAGAAAGAGAAGATTTAGGTGTCCTTATAATCTTTGTCTACTGTATGTGTTTGTGTGTGTGTGTGTGTGTGTGTGTGTGTGTGTGTGTGTGTGTGTGTGTGTGTGTGTGTATGATCCCTCAATAGGGCGTGATAGCGGCAAGCTATCTAATTTGATTTCACCAGCCGGCAAATCTCTGAGTGTGTCTGTGTCTGTGTGTGTGTGTGTGTGTGTGTGTGTGTGTGTGTGATTTACCGGCACATGGTGAAGATAAGCCTGTAGGCCTGTAGGTTGTCTGTGATTCTACTCTGGTTTCACTCTGTCCCTCTTTGATGTGTGTGTGCGTGTGTGCGTGTGTGCGTGTGTGTGTGTATGTGTGTGTGTGTTCCTGCCTGTCTGTCTGACTGTCTATCTCTGATAGTCTGTGTGTGTGCGCGTGCCTGTCTGTATCTGCCTATATGCACATTCCTGTTTGTGTTTCTCTTTCTTTTGTCTGAGTGTGTGTGTGTGTGTGTGTGTGTGTGTGTGTGTGTCTCCTGACTGAGCTTGCAGTGCGCTGTGTACACACACACACACACACACACACACACACACACACACGCCTCAGAACAGGCTTTTCAATCCCAGCTGTAAACTCCCACTTCTGCTCTTCTTAAGATGTTTCTGTTTGCATTTCTGCTTTTGTCTAAAGCAGTTTAATGTGAGAGAGAGAGAGAGAGAGAGAGAGAGAGAGAGAGAGAGGGAGAGAGAGAGAGAGAGAGAGAGAGAGAGAGAGAGAGAGAGAGAGAGAGACTTCAGGCTCATATCTCTGGTTTGCGATGATGTTTTTTGTCTCTCTCTGTTGTTTCATTTCAAATTATGTATTCATGCTCAGTGTCGCTTTCTGAGGCCCTTTGTGATAAAGCGGCTTCGTTAAAAGCTCCTCATATGGAGTTTCACTGGCTTTCGCCTCAGTGTGCTAATCCACACAGCGCCCCCTAGTGTCAAGAGGCGGTATTTAATCGGCATGAGCTCCTGGACAAACAGCGACATGTGATGTTGAATTTTGCTTTGAAAAGTATCAGACTGCTGCTGTTTGAATCGGAAAAGTTTGTCGATAAAATGCACGTTTCTTGAAAATATGGCTGCTTGAAATACAGTTGATGTGAATTGTGTGCTTCCTAAAGCGGCTGATGGCTCGCGCTCGGTGCTCCGTTGTTTACCGCTTCCACTCCCGCGCTGACGCTGAAAACCGTAAAAGCTGCGCAGAGTTGGAGACGGCGGTGCTCGTTGCCGTAAGTGCAGCGAAACCTCTGCGAAGCTGAAGAAGAACAAACAACCAAAACACCTGTGGAGGAAGAGCAAGATGCATGTGCAGAAATATGCAGCTTGGACAGACTTTGCCCATCCTAATCCTCATCCTCATCCTCATCCTCATCCTAATCCTCATCCTAATCCTCAGCCTCATCCTCATCCTCATCCTAATCCTCAGCCACATCCTCATCCACATCCTCATCCTAATCCTCATCCTAATCCTCATCCTCATCCTAATCCTCAGCCACATCCTCATCCTCATCCTCATCCTAATTTTCAGCCACATCCTCATCCACATCCTCATCCTAATTCTCAGCCACATCCACATCCTCATCCTAATCCTCGGACACATCCTCATCCTAATCCTCAGCCACATCCTAATCCTCAGCCACATCCTCATCCTCAGCCACATCCTCATCCTCATCCTAATATCCTAATCCTAATCTTCAGCCACATCCACATCCTCATCCTCAGCCACATCCTCATCCTCATCCTAATCCTCAGCCACATCCCCATCCCCATCCTCATCCTCAGCCACATCCTCATCCTCAGCCACATCCTCAGCCACATCCTCATCCTCATCCTAATATCCTAATCCTAATCTTCAGCCACATCCACATCCTCATCCTCAGCCACATCCTCATCCTCATCCTCAGCCACATCCTCATCCTAATCCTCATCCTCAGCCACATCCTCATCCGTAATCCTCATCCTCAGCCACATCCTCATCCTCAGCCACATCCTCATCCTCAGCCACATCCTCATCCTAATCCTCAGCCACATCCTCATCCTAATCCTCAGCCACATTCTCATCCTCATCCTAATCCTCATCCTCATCCTCATCCACAGCAGGTGCAGCCCACGCAGTTCATTTAGGGTAAGGTGCCAGCTAACAAATGAAAGTAGCCTTCATCCTCTCTGTCCTTGTTGCTGAAGAAATCCTCTCTCTCTCTCTCTCTCTCCCTCTCTCTCTCTCTCTCTCTCTCTCTCTCTCTCTCTCTCTCTCTCTCTCTATGCTCAGAAAAGTCTTGACTCACATTATGAAGCTATTACATAATAAATAATAAGAAAGCAACAGCAGAAAAAATTTTCCTTTTACCAGTGTGTTCTTCATTTATTCATTTTTTACATTTTTTTACATTTTTATTATTTATTTATGTTTTTCTTTTTTCTTTTTTTCTTTATCCCTCTTCCCTTCAAGAGGTCCTTTTGTCCTCTTGCCAGGCCGTCATTGTAAATAAGAATGTGTTCTTATTTGACCTGCCTGGTTAAATAAAGGTTAAATAGAATAAAAAATAAAATAAAATAAATATATATTTTTTTAAATTTTTGTGCAAAAACAGATAGAACAGATAAGAGTATCAATAGAGCACCGAGCTGATAAGTAGTATCAATAAGAGTGGTTGTATTGATAAAGTCCTATTGCTGCCGTCCCAGTTCCTCCCAGTTCCTCCCCGGCTGCAGCCCGGCCCCGCACACTCAAAGTCAGGCTCACGTGTCGCATTTAAAATTCAGAGTTTGTTCCCGCTGATTTCTCAGGGGGATTGATTGCATTAAATTTGATTCTTTTCAATCAGCCTCGTTACGGAAACAATGAACTGGATGAGCTCACACCTCGGAGCGCCGTGCCGGGCCCGCGAGCGGCGCCGCCGAGGTGACAGTCGCAGCTCCAATAAATTCATGGGACCGCTTCAGTCATCTGATACGGCAGATTAAAAGTGGAAATGTATTCTGGCAGTTGATAAATCAAATATCAGGGTGGCTGTAGATGTTGCCTGAGCTGAAATGATCTTAATAAAAGTCAAATCGACTGCTTGCTGGTAAACATGTGAGCTGATTGTCATCGGAGAGATTTTTTACGCGTCTTGCGGTTTCAGTGTGGAGGATGATGGGATACGTGGCAACTTTTTAACCTCCTCCCCGATTCTGATTGTTAAAGGTGCATTAACGTAAAATTGCATTTAAAGTGAGCAACATTTAGACTCAACTGATAAAAACCGTGGAGTAATCTTGAGATTTGAAGTCTTCAGCCCTCATCCTCTGATAAATTCGGTGCTTATTCCAGATTTTGTTTGTCACATTTTTGTGTTTACTTCAGTCAACGCTCAGTTCTGTAAAGTGCAGCTTTAACCTGATCTGATTGGCCAGAGAGGGCATCCAGTCAGGCCTGAAACCACTTTGAACAAGGAGGGTCATACCTGGAAAACCTGGAAAATATAGATGGATTGAATGGATTTTTTTAATACACATTTCCAAACTGGCCATATATGGGCAATAAAAATAATATTGGACCAATACTGATAACTGATATTGGCTGAAACCAAAAGTTTTGTGATATATCAGTCCATTCCCGCTGGAAAAGACAATATGAAAATCTGATTTCCAGGCCTAGAAAAGTTGTAAAATTGTAAAATTGTAAATGTAAGTTTTGGAAAAGTCATGGAAATCTGAGTAAAGCAGAACAAACTCTAAAACTTGACTGCAGAAAATAAAAAAACAGGGGTATAACTATTGTGGTGTTGTATTTTCATTGTGTGTTTTCATGCATCAGTTTGATGAAGAAAGTTGAGTGTAGCTTTTTTTTTTTTTCTGCTCCTGCGAGAAAACACAATCCATTTTTTCATCACACCAGTTGCAAATTGCAGTGGATTAACTTCAACTGAAATGAAAAATGGAAAAAAAAAAGGAGAGGTTCTCGAGAGGCTTGTACACTGTTTGAATTATGGACTGACCTTCACAACATTTATGGTGATAAGATGCACATTTTCGGCACCTCTAAAACTAGTTTCTCCCGGTTATGGAAATGAAGTTAAACTTTAGCCTGCAGATGCATTCATTGAGGAGTAATTGAAGTGAACGCCGTGAACCACAGCCTTCGCTTTCCTGTCTTTTCCGAGTTGCAGCCGGAGCTTCTCGTCTCCGTCCTTCTTGCTCTCTCTCGTCCCGCGTTCTCATCGCCAGCGCACCGGAGGGGAATGCAGATGCGGGATAACGCTCATCACTCACTCTCTCTGACGTTTTTTTGAACGTTTTGCATCCCGAACACCCCCCCTGCGCCCCGTCGTCGTGCATAATTTTGCCATCACCTTTCCTCCGGCTCCTGAATGTGTCTGTTGTGGCCACGCCCTGCATCTGTCCCTTCATCTCTCTCTCTCTCCCTCAGCGCTGTTGCATTATTATTATTCCAACCAGCCAGCCTGCCTATCCCGGCTGAAAATGTCCAAGCTGTAATTTTTGATTCATTCGACTGAAGACGTCTCATTTCACCCTCACAATGATTTAAAAATGCAGGACTCGGTGTGTGTATCGTCAAAATGTGATTTTTTTTACATGCTGGAACGGATGTCGTTTCTCCTGTGTGTGTGTTTTTGGAAACGTTTCCTCGCATCCCTCAGCTGAGCTTACAGTAAAGAGCGCTAAGATCGGGTGACGAGGTTTTCCCCATCTTTTCCACTTTGAAGTCCAAACTCTTCAGCTCGGTGTTACAGAAAGCAGGTTCTCCCTCGTTTTGGCGTGGATGTTGCACTCCGGGAGAATATTTAGGATAATATTTGCATGATTTAAAAAAAAAAAAAAAAATATGGAGATGGTGGTACTCCTTGCTCTTTAATGAGGATCCCTGTGGAAAATGATGCTGCCAGTAACACAAGCCAGTTGGAACTGAACGTTAAACACTGAACGGTGTCGAATTTACCTCCAAAGAAAACAGCAGAGTAAAATTTGGAGCGTGCTTTAGCCGCCCTGCAGGGTCACAGACAGCGGCTTTGATGCAGCACCAGATATCATGTGGGTTTTTACGCTGGCTGACAGTCCATACTCTTATATTTCGGTGGTCCCTCGTGCCCACTTTTGTCAAATAAACGGGCGAACCGGGCACCAAATCGAGTGTGGATGCCAGGGAGGAGGCCACCAAGTGCCACCAGCCAATCAGCAGCCGGCGGCTCATTAATAATGCATGAATATCACCACAATGGAGGAGCCGTGGAAAACGATGATGGCAGTTCGTTGTGTAAATGATGAATGCGATCAGCTCCGTCTTTAAGGTCAGATGGTCTAAGTGGTATTTACATAAGCGCCTCCCGTCCCGCTGCGTGTGTGTGTGTGTGTGTGTGTGTGTGTGTGACCCTCCACCGCGTCCTTCAGTGTATCACGGGCCGAGTGTGTCCTTGGCAGGCAGGTGACACGCGTGACGTCACCGATGTTGCGTGCTGCTGGCATGCTGATGAAAAGCACGCTGTGTGTGTGGCACGTCTGTGTGTGTGTGTGTGTGTGTGCAAGTCACGGACCCGCTCTCTATCTGTATGTGTGTGTGTGTGCATGTCGTGGTTTGCAGTCTGGGCTGAAACTTGGGTACGGACGACCTTTGATGGCATTTGAGTAAACTTGGGACACACTTCCACACACACACACACACACACACACACACACACACATTGCTGACCTATAATATGCATAAAGCAATGTGCATGCAAGCGTAAACATGCACACACAAATCTAACAGGCACACACACACACATTGACTGTTCTGTTCGGAGGTGTGCGGCGGGGCGTCGTGCCGTCACACGCGGCATAACGAGGTTACGTGTCACTTCCTGTGTCACCTGTGCAGCAGCCAACCGCTGGCAGCCGCCGAGGCTGTTTACACGTCTCATGTTACATTCCTCATTACCGACTGTCAGAGGAGGGCAGCCGGAATGAGCTTTTGTAATTACTTGGGTTGGATGTGTGTGCGTGGGTGCGCTTGGTGTGTGTGTGTGTGTGTCAGTGGAGGGTTAACTGGACTAAATCGGGTGGAGGAGTTATGTGCTATCTTCTCTGCAGGCTACCCTTGACACTCCACTGTCTGTGTGTGTGTGTGTGTGTGTGTGTGTGTGTGTCTGCCTGGAGTGATTCACCTGCTGTCTGAGTCATCCTCCCACACGTACATGCATGCGCGTCCTCACACACACACACACACACACACACACGCACACACATACATAGGGTACTCCCACAGACATGGCTTCCGTGCACACACACATCACGCACCCGCCCACACACACACACACTTGCTCACAATTATAGCTCCATGTGTTTTTGAGGAGGGAAAACTAACATTACGTAATTTGCGGCGCGGGACCTGTGATTTTTCACAGCTTCACTGTAACATAAAAGCAGCGGCGGAGATGAAAACCATCTGCTGCGTTTGAGCTGAATTCAGGGGTGGATCCCGTTTGGAAAAAAATCCTTTATCGTTGTTTTGTTGCTCGCAGCTCGTAAGCAGCCTGTCCGATTAAAACGAGGTTAAGAGCGGGCCGCCCCTGCGTGCCGCACAATGGTCGGTAAGCAACATCCCCTGCTAATGCCATCAAATCTGTCCTGAGGCTGTCACTCTCCACCTTTAATTTCTGTACAAACATCATTGGAAGTAAGGCAGAACCTTGAGCCGTTCCTCTCGCTCAACCATCCGGCTCTATTACCTGCTTTTTTTTATTTTTTATTATTTGATTTCGCGTTTTGTGTCATGTCGAATTCCATTGCAGACTTTGCCGGTTCAGTGTTGCCTTGCTTATCGGAAAACAAGCGCGCCTCGGAGAACACAAGAGGACCTTTTCTTGAATTGCGAGTGCCCGCTGATAAATGCGGCAGACAAAGGATCCCGCCAAGCAGCACTTATTTCCATAAAATTTCAACTCGTGCCGCCTCGCCTGTTATTCACACAGACGACTCCCACTAAAGCACTCTTGGAGGGAGGCAGAGAGCAGGGCGAATCAATTTCAAAAAGTTGACATTTTATCATATATATATATGTGCTGAGTTTGCCGGCGAGCCCCGTCGATTCGCGGAGAAGGTCTTTTTAAAAGCGGCGCCGGGCGACGTTTTAATGCACGAATCCACCTGTCTCATCAGGCGAAATCACAAAAGCAGAACGGCAGCAGAGGAGAGTCCCCCCCCCCCCCCCCCAATCCTGTCCCGGCTAATTGAGACCCCGGTGTCAGCTTTGGACACTGTTGGGAAAACTTGTCCGCCTACAGGAAGGGATGAACCAGAGTGAAACAAGCTGTCTCCTAGCAGCGCTGTGTTCAGGGAAATCTGACTCACCCAACATTAGAAACATATTTTGCCTTGCCTGTGCTTTCACTATCTTTTGGTTTAAAGCATCACACACAGAGGAAAATATGGTAAACATGAGAGTGCTGCACTGGTGGTGATTCTACCCGATGCTAATACCTTAATACCAAAAGCCCTGTCAGAAACATGGCAGATTTTCTGTAGTTTGGGCCCACAGACGCCTGCATTCCTCAAATGGTGGGAGAGAGAGGATTTCATGTTTTATCCATTGATCCCAAACTGATCCCGCCCTCCGCCGCTCGGTCAAATTGGATCGATGCAGTATCAGTCGGTGCTGCCACTTCGTTTTTCACCTTGTTCACTAATCCTCACTCATTTAACAATAAGTGCCATCTATTTATTTGTGTTTATGTCTAAATCTGGCTAATCTGGCTACTTCTACATACTGGAAAACGGTGAATCTCACTGAACCAGTAAGCATGATTGATTGAATTTTTGATTGAATTTTTATTTAAGTGTCGTGCACTCAAGGTGCCCAACCCGCATGGGCTTATAAGACACTAAACATGACAAACAGCATTGCATAGTGAGTAACCAGATAAACAAAACAACAACAGATAAACCAAAATAAAGAAAAACATACATACACTTATACCTGCACATATGGACTACATACTGTATATATTACCAAATTCAAATCAAATGTACAGCACATTTTTTCTCTTAATGAATCTCTGCATGAATGAAATTTCAAACAGTAAAATCATCACATGCCTGCCTGATTAAATAAAACTTCCTTTCTCCTCTTCACCGGTCTGCCGTTGGTTTTTGCCTTTCGAAGACGGCTCTCTGTGTCAAGTCCCAGCTCCAACGTTTGTTTTAACAGGAAATGCATCCAATGAAGGAAGCAAAAGGCTGTCAAAACGCCTTTTCATTGTGATTTAAAGTTTGGCTCTGGCGTTGAAACAATGGCGTCCGTGCATCTGACTGTTTACTGATGTTATCTGCAGGATTTCTGGGTATTGAGGCCCGTTTTCAGCTCTCACCGCTGCACAAAGCGTCACCTCGCGTTGCTTTAAAGCCGTGATCAATGAGCTGAGAGGAGACAGAAGTCAGAAATGTGATGTGATGTGATGAGGAGTGCAACCTTTTGCCCAAATATGGACTTCCAGGTCCAACACATTTTCTCCGAGGGGAAAATCCACGGGGTTTTCCCACATCATCATCATCATCGCTGTCGCAGTGTGTGTGTGTGTGTGTTAAAGTTGGACATGTGGTCCGCACGTCACCTCTCTCTCTCTCTCTCTCTCTCTCTCAAATGCCACAGGATCCATTAAATTCTGCTGCCACTTCCCAACCCAAATAATTATTTTGCTAACACTGCGGCGCACATTAATTACATCGCCGGCTGTTCTGTGACAGGCTTTGCTTTGATCAATTTACGACTAAAATCATTAAAAATAACAATAATAATAATGATGATGATAAAACTAGCTAGCATGTGTATGAAAACAGTCGGTGCAACTTGTGATGGTGCGACAGGTCATCACGGGTGAATAATCACTGTCAGCTGTTAGGAATTTTTTTTTTTTTTTTTAATGTTACACTGATCATGTTCACAGAGAATGTTCCTTTTTTCATGCACAAGCGTCTTCATGGCCAATTATTTCGAAGGACTTGGCAAAAACCCATTCATTTCTTCCACAGACAATCTATTTTTTTTTTTTTTTTTTTTTTTTTTTTTTTTTTTTAAATATAAATAAGTCTTTAAAATACTAATAAATCTGGTTCTTATGTCTGCTGAGGAGCCACACCTGCTGATTTGATTTCCAATTGCGTCTCATCCCTGCTCGTGGCACCCTGGCTCGCCTCTCGCTCTCCATCCATCCATCCATCTATCAACCCATCCATCCCTCCATCCATCCAACCGTCACTCCTTCACCTCCGTCTAATGATTAAAAAAAAGAGAGCGCGCGCTTGCTTTTAAAGAGATAAAAGACGACGCCGACACAAAGAGGGGAGCGTGAAATAATTCCACTCTCTTGCAGATAATGTCATTTCTTACAGCCGGCTGCTTTCCAGGCGGCGGCGGCGGCGGCGGCTCAGGTAATTGAAGCGGGAAGCCGGGCCCTTTAAAACCTTCGCACAGTGCCTCTATGCAGATCGAGCGCCGTGATATTGTCTCAGCCGCCACGCTACGCTAATTACAGTGTGACTCCCCGAGGACCGGTATCAGGCTACACTCATAATGACACAGCATCACGCCATACCTTGTCGAACGGTGTTTAAAGTAGAAATTGGAAAAAAAAAAAAAAGAGAGAGAAGGAAGTGCTCGAGGAAATTAAATTGGGCTTTTGTTATCTGCTTCTTTCTTTCTCGTTTCTTTAGTTTTTATTTCAGCTTTTTTTTTTTTTTTTTTTTTTTTCAATGACCGGACCTGCCATGGGCACACACACACACACACACACACACACACGCTGGGCAGTCGGAGGGAAATAGGACGGCGTGGGAAAAAAAAGGATCAAATCCGAGTGGAAGCCAAGCACCGAGATGCGGCGAAGATCTTGCGGCTTGAGAGGTCGCTCGTGTTTGATCTTATTCGACGACAAGATCGCCGCCGCGCCGCCGCCGCCGCGGACGTGGATGCGGCCCGCGCCTCAAACAGGCGTCAGGCGGCTCCGATGGAAACCCAGCAGCCTCAAAATGGATTGACAGGCTTTTCTTGGACGGAGAACAAGCACGACGATGAGTTCGCTGTCGATTTTAAAGCGTGTAAATATTATGAGAAGAAGCGACATGCGTGACTGTCTCTGCCTTTTTTTTGGGGGGGGGTGACGGAAGGAGAAAAGCGGATTTCGACGTGCATGTCGGAGACGCGTTTTAATGCCAGGTGTAAATAGGAAGCAGATTCATCAGATCCAGACACAATCTGGAAGCGTGACTCGTCTTGATGCCAGGTGCAGAGGAAGCCAGTGTCTCTCTCTCTCTCTCTCTCTCTCTCTCTCTCTCTCTCTCTCTCTCTCTCTCGCTCTCTCTCGTGTGCATCTTCATGCTGTATTTATTTATTTTTCCTGGCTCTATATATGTCAGCCTTTCCGTTTCCATAGCCCCCTCTCTCTCTCTGTTTTTGTCTCTCCCTGCCTCGCTCGCTCACTCTCTGTCAGTGTTTGTCTGCCTCCTCCTGTTTACTCCTGTCAGAGTCAACAAGTTGAGATATATATATATATATATATTTTTTTTTATATTTTATGAAGTGATTTTTGCCGGTCGACACCTCCTCAGGGGGCTGGTTTAAGGTCAGGGCTTCAAATTCACACTCAGAACTTTATTCGCCAAAACAGAAAATGTACAATGAACTTCTCCGGGTGCAGGTGTCAACATCAACTCCAATAAGAAATTTTTGTGAGGGAGGTAAACAACACCAGCGATGTGATGCAGCAAAATAAAACACAATAAAGACGCGGGGTTAAGTTCAGGGTTTAGTCCTTTGGGGTTAAGTTACCGTCATGTTTCGGTTCTTAAAGCTGCCATCACTGAAATCACAAAAAAATGAAGACAATTTAATAAGGCGTAATCCAGTCAGCTGATGAGAACCATGTAGACTCAGCCATCAAATTACATGCTCATTCTGTTTTTTTTTTTTTGTTTTTTTTTGGTCTGCTGAGTCAAATCGCTCCTCGTTTAATAATCTGACTTTTTCGTAAAAATGATCATTTTTTTTTTTAAACACTCGCACAGGAAGTGATGAGCTTTACCTTTCCCGTCTCTTGGAAACAGTCAGAAGAAGAAGAAGAAGAAGAGCGGGGTCGTTGGCGTGAGCAGGCAAAAAGAGAAGAGCGCCACCTACAGAAACTCAAAGTCCAAAATCCAAAGGAGACAGAAAGTCCCGCCCACACTGTTTGATTGACAGGTGATCTGTGGGAAGTGCGGTGCAGAAAGGCCATGAACGAGGTGGAGATGAAATTTTAAAACAAATGAAGAAAGAAAAAAAAAACATTAGGATCACCACTTTGAGTCGGGGTTAAAGGTCAAAGTCAAGAGGGGAGTGATGTCATCGATGGAGGTATAGAAAGAGAAATGTGTTTAAGCTCTCTCTCTCTCTCTCTCTCTCTGTCTCTCTCTCTCTCTCTCTCTCTCCTCTGCTCTGTGCTTCCTGATGTAACACTCTGTGTCCCCTCTCCTCCTCCTCGCCGCCGGCCCCGGTGGCGGCTCGTCCTGCGTGCGGACGCCGGCGCCCGGGGGCGGCTGTCGGTCCGGAGCGTTCTCTCCCTCCCCGTCTGTCTCTCTGCATTAGACGTCTCCCTGTGGAGGCGACAAAAGGGGTTTGTCGCCCACCTCGCTCGCCTCGCCGCGTCCTCGGCTCGGCTCCCTCTCTCTCTCTGTCGGCTCCTCCCTCCTGCTTGTGTTTCTCCGTGTCCTGTTTTCTTTCTTTTTTTTTTTTTTCAGAGCTACTGTAGTGCACTATTACCCGTCGCTTTCACAGGTAATACGATTAACCTCCCGATTCAGGAAAGGAAAATAGCCTTTGCTAAGACCATGACATTAATCCTCCGGTATATAAGATTTATGTCTCTCTTTCCCCTCTCTCTCTCTCTCTCTCTCTCTCTCCATCTCTTGCAATGGCACATGACACATGGCTGTATGAGCCAGCCAATACAATAATGAGACACACACACACACACACATGCACACACACACGATCACGTAGACATATAAGCGCAGACGTAATCCAGACAGACTACACACTCCACAAACAAGTCATTCACAGAAGTAATGCAGCGCCAGAGGGGACTGTGGGAAAATGAGTTTCTGGATAGATTATTGTGCCGCTGTGCCGCCTGGCCCTCTGCCCTGGTCTCGGCTCCTCTCGTCCTCTGAAGTGACACGCCGCGGCCCGCGCGACACGCCGCTCTCTAAACCTCCCCAGCTGGATGTAACAACATGCGATTAGTGCACACACAGCCTTTCATGCCCGTCCCAAATGTTTAGAAATCCATATGAGGAGGATTTGCTCATAATGGGGCTTGTGGCGTCCGGGGCTGCTGCGGGCTTCCTGTAATTACGGGGCTGTGCTGTGTTCAGGCCCCGGCCTGTGAATCACAGGGTTTCCTGTTGTGTTTACATACATCACAGCAGGATGCAGGAGTCTGAGCGGTTCAGTGTGTGTGTGGATTACTGACGAGCCCACAGTTTGCATCATTAGACGGTTACCATGAAGATCTGCCGGAGCCGCACCAACGATGCGGTGCTGACGGTGTTTTGGGGCGTCAGAGCTTTCGAGGTGCTGGAGACCCGATGCTGCATTCAACACTGCAAAAACTCAAACTCTTACCAAGATTATTTGTCTTATTTCAAGTCAAAAATGTCTTATTTCTAGTCAAAATATCTCATTACACTTAAAATAAGACATGATCACCTCAGAAGTAACTTGTTTTTAGACAATTGTCTCTTGTTTCAAGTGAAAATTTGTTTGTTTCATTGGCAAAATTTGTTTCTTGTTTCTAGCTAATTTTCACTTATTTCAAGTGAATTTTCACTTTTTCCACTGGCACATTTTGCCAATGAAACAAGCAAATTTTCACTTGTTTCAACTGAATTTTCACTTGAAACAAGAGACAATTGTCTAAAAACAATTTACTTCTGAGGTGATCATGTCTTATTGTAAGTGTAATGAGATATTTTGACTAGAAATAAGACATTTTTGACTTGAAATAAGACAAATATTCTTGGTAAGATTTTGCCTTTTTGCAGTGAAGGCCCAAGGTGTGAGCTGCCACCCGGTACCCGCTCACACTGGCCCGCTGCTGGCAGGAGATCCTTGCCCAAGTAAGAAATCCCTCTAACTAGCAGGATATGTGTGGTATTTTTAGTTTGCATCCGGTATTTCCCGCATTCGTGGAAGACTGTCTAGGTGGCTACGGAAGCCCCCTGGGGACACGTAGTAGAAAAAATAAATCCTGGATCTGTACGCAGATAAACTGCAGCCTTGAATTACAAATCTGCAAACGTCCATTTGTAAGTCATCTTCTTGGATTTGTAAACCTTAACCCACACGTTTGCAAAGCCGGTGCTCAAATGACCTTTTCATGCAAAGAGAGCAGAGCGTTTATGTGCGGCTCAGTTTGAAATCAGACAGCAACGTAGCATCAGCTGTGGGACAATCTAAGTTATCTTATTATTTATTGCTTTGTATGTGTGTATTGTTTAAATGGGTGCATTGTGCTTTTCATCCTCCAACTTAAAATCTATAAGGTACCGTTTGCGTGTCTGAAGGAACGGATTCATAAAGTGAGAGCACAGATTTGCACATGGATTTATTTTTCAGAAAGCAAAACACAGCAAAACAGCAAAAAAAAAAAAAGAAAAGTGTCAACAATTCATGATAGTGAAAGTCAAAACTACTCACGCTAATAGGATCGATATCCGCTTTGATTTGAAATTCAGAAACCTCACATGATGCAAACACGGGCTCATTCGACCAAAGACATTCTCAATAATAAAAAAAAATAATAATAATAATGAAAAAAAAACCCTGTTCAGACCCACTCTCACTTTCTCTTCTCCTCCGACATCCGAGTGAAGTTTCGACTGAGGTGCTCGCCCTGATTTGACACGCGAGGGACACTTGCATCAGATCCTTTGTGTTGGTAAAAATCAGCCGCGGCGGCTCAGTCATCATCGTGATGATTAGTCCCGATGATTCGAGGAACCAAAGCATTTTGACGCAATTTTTGCATCATATCTCATCGTCCTGTCTGTCTCTCAGCACGGCGGACGCTCCGAATGAAATGAAACGCTTCGATGTTGCAAATACGCCGCTTCTCTTATCAACATTGAGCTTATGATGCGCAGACCTGCTTTCAATGGGGAGTTAATTGCCAGCTCTGAAGGCTGTTTTTTTCTCACACAGCACAAGAAATGTTATTATTCTGGGGCGGAAAACGATGTGTACAGGATTAAAGGAAGTGGGCATCAGAGCCGTCACAGTTATGAGAAAAATGTATAGTTTGGGCTGAAGCACGGAGGTTTGGCTGTCGGGGAGCGGAGCCTCTGTAATTATGGGTCATATACAACTTGTAGAGGAACTTGGGAAATTTGGTTTTGGGTTGTGGCCGCAGCTCTGTGCATGTGTGTGTGTGTGGATGTGAGTCTATAAGTATGAGTCTTCTTTGTCCTTTAGTGTGTGTGTGTGTGTGTGTGTTGTGTTAGATCCTGGGAGGCAGAGCTGAGTGGATGCAGCTTTGTAATTGCGGTGGTGTGGCTGTTCGCTGCGGTGCTGACATGTGGTAACAGGAAAAATAGGCTTTTCTCTCATTTTCTATCTCTTTCCATCTGCCCCTCGCTTGTTCTCTCTCTCTCTCTCTCTCTCTCTCTCTCTCTGTCTTTTCTCTCCCTCTTCCTTTCCCTCTTTCTCCTCTGTATTATAAAACAACCAATTTCCACAAATGTAATACAGCTTTACAGGAATTCTCTCTCTCTTTCTCTCTCTCTTGTTTCCTCTCTCTCTCTCGTCCGCCTACATAAACACTCTCTCCCGCCTCTTTACACTTCTTGCAGGAAGGTGTGAAAGCTGTCTTTTGTCAGACGGCCTAGAAGGATCTTTAGAGGCGCCGCTGAGTAGTCTGTTATTTTACCTTGTTGACCGTATAATTTCACAGTTTTTTTTCTGTTGTAGGAAATGAGTTTTTGGACAAGCGCTTGAGCTCCTGGACACTGAACCCCCCGTTTATTTCTAATGAAAAACGACTGGGGAAATGAACGGGTTTTCTTGCTTTCTTTGTGCTCCGCTGCGCTCCCGACCGAGTAAGACCTGGATTCAATGCGTTTTAGCGTTTTGTTTTAATGGGCATGAACTGCCAGATGGAAGGTGGATTTTCCACATCAAGACGGTTCGGCGGTGTCAGGTGCCAATCACAGAGGGTCGACGAAATTGGTGTTGAAATGCCGTCCCGTTACGGCCTCGTGTTGTTCCATCCCATCTGGGCTGCTAAATAGGATCAAATAAACCCTGAAAAGTACATTCTGAGCGCCGCCATCGCCCGCACTGTTTTCCACTCGCAGCAAATGTTTTATGTGCTGTTCATGTGCCATCAAGTTTATGGGACAAATGGGTTTCCCACATGGGGAAATTAATTTGAACAGCCCGAGTTGCATAGGTTGTAAAGTCAGAAATCACCCGAAGAGCTCATTTCCACAACAATACATGTTCATTTTGGAGTAAAAAAAAAAAAAAAAAAAAAAAAAGTGTTACCCAAGTGTATCATTCAGCACCTGTAGAAATATAGAGAATCCCTCCATTTAAAAGAGTGAACAATTCAAGAGTGTTGCGGTTAACTGGTTTCATCACTTTTTTTTTTTTTTTTTTTTGTAAGAGCGTAGGTGTCAGTCTTTTCCAACAATAGTTTTCTCATATTGAAGCAAAATATTTCATGTGCTTCCCAGTTGCTGCTGAGTTTTTATAGCGAGGCCCTCGGGGGTCAGCTGAGGAAAAAAAAAAAAAAAAAAAGTAAATCTGTCCTCTCGGTTTAGGAATCTGTGAGCGCGGTTTACAAACCGTGCTCTTGAATTCATAATCCGTGCCCCCGGATTACGAATCCGTGCACACAGATTTGTAAACGGTGCCCTCAGATTTTGAGAGCAAATCCGTCAGCATGGAATCGTAATTTGCGGGCAAAGGTTCACAAATCCAGGGGGGGCTCCTGATGCCGAGGCGTTCTGACAAAACATCAAACAAACGTTCAAATAAAGCAGTTTCTCTGAGTTTGGTGCAAACGTACTGTAACTGTGAGATGGACACCAGCAAAAAGTTGCACAAATAATGGAGCCGTAGTGAAGGAGGCCGGTTTGACACGCAAAGCATCAGGCTGAGTTAGAAAACAGAGATGTGTTTTTGAGAATCCGCTGCACATTGTTAATTCTGCAGACATCAGAGTAACGTGTTCAGAACAATTATGTTTCATAATTGGCTTGTTGACAACATGACATTGGCTGTATGCAAACATGTAGCAAGCCTTATTAACATCACACTCACCGGCTGATGGATGCATTTTGTTGTTAGAGCAAATACAATTAGCTGTCCAGGCTCGCCGCCGTGTGTCAATACGACACCTGTTGGCTTCCTTTGGTGCAGAGGATGTTTATTTATGAATGAAACAAAGTGAAGCAAAGCAGGTCACATTAAAAGCAAATTTCTAAAAAAAAAATAAAATAAAAAAAAATGTTACAGTTAGAACTGTACACTGCAAAAACTCAAAATCTTACCAAGATTATTTGTCTTATTTCAAGTCAAAATGTCTTATTTCTAGTCAAAATATCTCATTACACTTAAAATAAGACATGATCACCTCACTTGTTTCAAGTGAAAATTCAGTTGAAACAAGTGAAAATTTGCTTGTTTCATTAGCAAAATTTGCCAGTGGAAAAAGTGAAAATTCACTTGAAATAAGTGAAAATTAGCTAGAAACAAGAAACTAATTTTGCCAATGAAACAAGCAAATTTTCACTTGAAACAAGAGACAATTGTCTAAAAACAAGTTACTTCTGAGGTGATCATGTCTTATTTTAGTGTAATGAGATATTTTGACTAGAAATAAGACAAATAATCTTGGTAAGATTTTGAGTTTTTGCAGTGTAATCCAGTGACCGGAGCTCTTTTTAGGTAATTTATTTAAGAAAAAGTCGTATGAAATGTGTAGTATGTTAAAAAAAAAAAAAAAAAAAAAAAAAAAAAAAAGAAAGTAAAGTCCTCTTTTACAGTGTATGCTTGGTTCTCTGTTGTAACCTAAACTATGGGAGTCGGTAATATTAAACAGTTGCTGAGTGTTTTCTGTCTCTTTTTTTCGGTGGGGGGGTTCATATTCCTGAGTGACAAACAGACAGATGTGCAAGTGAAGTGTCAGGCTGCCAAGGAGCGTGTCGGTGGGGGGGGGGGGGGGGAGCAGCAACAGGCAGTAATTGCTCTGAAATGAATATAGTGTGACCCAGCAACGCCGAAACCCCTAGCAACAAAGAGAGAGAGAGAGAGAGAGAGAGAGAGAGGCAGACAGGCAGGCGGGTAAATAAAGGAGAAATACAGAGCTGCTCGGCAATCAGCAATCCAGCTCTGTGCTTTTAGCTCACTTTATCTCTCTTTGTCTCACTTCCATTTAAATTTCAATTTGAAGGCTTTCGGGGTTTATTCAGGTCGCACTCACATTCTCTCTCTCGCCCTCAGATTGTTTCCCCTTTAGCTCTCTCCCACTTGCAGCTCTTGGTTTTCCAATCTCATCCCTCCTCCACCTCTCTCCAACCTCTTCTCCTCCCTGCATGTGTTTCCTCTCCTCCTCCTCCTCCTCCTCCTCCTCCTCCTCCTCCTCCTCTTCCTCTTCCTCGTCCCTCAGGTCAGGTGCAGAGTCTAGATGTTGCCTGTCAATAATTTAATAAGCAGGGAGAGCTCCCCTCTTAACCAGGGCCATGAATTATTAACCTGCATGTATGTGTGCACACCTACGCCCAACGCTGGATGTGATTGCACATTAGCCGGCGTGCACATGAGCCAGGCATGTGCACCGCACGCCGCAGCCGTGCATGCGAGGCCTGATAAAATAATTGCCTGTCAAACATGATGGAGCGTGCTAGGCAGGCACAAATCGGTACTTTCTGCACCATGCGTGTTTGTATTTGAGTTTGTGTGCATCTCTGTGTGTGTGTGTGTGTGTGTGTGTGTGTGTGTGTGTGAAGGTAGGTAGCCAGGGAATACATGGCATGCATGTTTTATAAGAGTCTGTCTGCACTGCCTGGTAAACGAGATGCAGTCTTCATTTGTCTTGTCTTGATGTGTGTGTGTGCCTGTGTGTGTGTGTGTGTGTGTGTGTGCAGGTGTTATGGACGGCCGTGTGTGTGTTTGGATGCACGTTTGTGTACGGGTTGTTTTGATGTACAAGTGTGCCAGCAAGTGTACTACTGAGGAGGTGAGACATGCATCTTAATGCGGGTTTTATTCATCACCACAGAGTTTTACAGTAAGTGAGTGGGGCTGTGCATCGAATTGCTTATGTGTGTGTGTGTGTGTGTGTGTGTGTGTGTGTGTCTTTGCTCGCGGCGCAGTGGCAGAGGCAGGCAGTCTTGGTGAGTTCCTGTGCATGAGGCCAATGGCTCCATACATCTCAATGAAAGGTGCTGCATCCATCATGGCGGTGGCGGCGCGGCGCTGGAGGAGGGAGGAGGCGCGGTGCAGCTGCTCGCTGGAGGAAGCCGCAGAGGGTCAGGCGGCGCTCAGCAGCAGCCGGCCAGCTGGATGGTGTTTAAACCGGTTGCCAGGCTGGATGAGCTCATTTTATTTGTTTCATGTATTTCATTTGGCAGCTTTCGCTTGCAGTCGGTGTCGGGCGTCGTGCCGGAAAAATATAATAAAGTGCACGTTGCTTGTTGCTTTTCTTAAAAGTGATGAATTACTTAAAGCGAAATTGAGCTTTGGTGGAGTGTTGGGATGTGGAGTTACCTGGGCGTGAAATCAATCCAAATAATAGTGAAATATTGCCATTAGTTACTCCGTGCTCCCCTGGGCTGCTAATCCACAATCCTGCTGTGCTCTCAGCATCACCTCCAGGTAACTCCTGCACAGCGACCTCACGCCACCAAGAGACAACCTGACACATTGTTATCATCATAATCTGGACTCACACCACACAAATAACCACACAACCCAACACCAAAGTGCAGTTTTGCTTTAAGTTATTAGTGACACACGTAACTAGTTGGACTTTTGCGTTACATCCTTAAACAATTGCGCGGTTTGTGTGTGTCCATTGATCCAATAATTACAGTGGTCCCTCATTAATCGCGGGAGTTACGTTCTAAAAATAACCTGCAAAAGGCGAAATCCGCGAAGTAGTCAGCTTTATTTTTTACGATTATTCTAGATGTTTTAAGGCTGTAAAACCCCTCACTACACACTTTATACACTTTTCTCAGACAGGCATTAACATTTTCTCACTTTTCTCTCGTTTAAACACGAGAAAAATAAGTCCAGTAAAAAAAAAAACATGCAAAATCCGCGAAACTGCGAGGCCGCGAAAGGTGAACCGCGTCATAGTGAGGGACGACTGTAGTGCAAACCTAAGCCAACGTCACCAAAGGACATGATGTAAATAAGCCTTTATTTAAAGACACCAAATGAAGCCGGTTGTGTTAAACTCCTGTTTGTTGGCTCGTTCGTGTGCGATCAAGTCATCATTCTGATAATTCCTCAAGCCGGGACATGAAGACATTCACCTGTGCCAGTAAACCAGCTAATGACCTATTTGTTGGATCAATAGCTGTAATATAATTACTGAGACTGGAATCATAATGGCTTTTACTCGGCTGCAGGATAAAGTGATGTGGCTCCAGTAACACATCACTTTGGCAGGTTACCTGAAGTGCATTAGCATTGCTTGTCGTCGTGCAGGATCCGTTATCAGGATCAGTAGAAGCAGTCGTACACTGCAACAAGTCAAATCTTACCAAGATTATTTGTCTTATTTCAAGTCAAAATGTCTCATTACACTTAAAATAAGACATGATCAGCTCAGAAATAACTTGTTTTTAGACAATTTTCACCTGTTTCAAGTGAAAATTGAACAAGCAAATTTTTACTTGTTCACTTGTGTCACAAGTAAAAATTTGCTTGTTCCATTGGCAGAATATGTTTCTTGTTTCTAGCAAATTTTAACTTGTTTCAAGTAAATTTTCACTTGAAACAGGTGAAAATTGTCTAAAAACAAGTTATTTCTGAGGTGATCATGTCTTATTTTAAGTGTAATGAGATATTTTGACTAGAAATAAGACATTTTTACTTGAAATAAGACAAATACTCTTGGTAAGATTTGGACTTTTTGCAGTGTAGTCCTGCTTCAGCATCATCGTGGTCATCCTTGTTGTTGCCGTGCTGCTGTCAGACTCGGAGGCGGCGGTGCAGCTGAAGCCACCTCACATCCTCGAGGTCCGCCGGCCTCCTTTGGAGTGCTCACATTGATTATGCATCGTGGCTTGACGGCTCTCTCGGAGACAACAAAGACATCTGTCCAACAACTCTCTCACATCCTACCTGACCGCGCACGCCGCCTTGTTGTGCATTTTAATTGGCTGCATCTGTACGATTCAACACGAGTGGTGTGTGGAGTGGGTGTTGTTGCTACAGTTAAAAAAAAAAAGAAAAAAAAAAAAGAAAAAGCTTGTTAGCCACTGGCCTTGGAGAGCCATGTGAGTGTTTCCACCGAGCCGACGCCAGAACACACGCAGCCACAGAGCTACTCGTTAGCACCGCCGGCTACGTCGCCTTTGAAGGCCTTTGCTTTTGGGTGGGTGGAGTCAGTGTAATTACCGTTGCATGTTATTGCTATAAAGGCGCAAAAACACACATGATGCCTGTCATGTGGTCCTGGACAGATGATTATCATCATGCAGGAGGAAGTCCCGGCTTGTTAGCATCACCTTTCATGTCTCAGGACTTTGTTGTGGGAGCTAATCAGAGCTCCTGGAGACTTGTTAGGAGCCGGATGTGGAGGCAGGGGGAGGGGACGGGGAGGCGGGCGGGCGGGCGTCCGTCCCACTCGCCGGCGTGCTTCATCCCTCGCGTCCACGCTCAACTGTAAGATCCTGCGGAGAAACTTGAGAGGAATGCAGTAAATTAGTTGTCTGGTTAAATATGGACAAATTGCCCCTTTGAGTCAGCAACCTGCTCTCCATCCTTTGATGCTCGCCGCCGGGATGCCGGGCGTTGCTTTAATGAGCGAGTGTGTTTTAAGGATTTTGTCGTGTCATTACACTCATTTGCTCAAATTTCCACGCTCGCGGTCCGTCAGCCGGGCGGGGCTTTCAGATAGATAGATAGATAGATAGATAGATAGATACTTTATTCATCCCGCAGGAAATTCACAGTTTTTCAGCAGTATCCACAGATTACAGATTAAATAAATAAAAAATAAAAAAAAAATAAAGAATAAGATCTAAGTACAACCCAGTGTGCAAAAAGCAATGTGCAAAAAAAAAAAAAAAAAAAAGACGTCCCGCCTTAATTATGCACAACGGGACGCTTGAAATGAAGAGAATACACACACTTGTACGCAAAGGCTTTTTTTGAACAGGTGCATCGGAGACAGGTTATGATTCCTAAAATGCCAGGACATAAAAAAAAGAAAAAAAAAAAAAAAAAAAAAAAAAAGACAGCTGAGTTGTTGTATTGTCTGTGCTCTTTTCCCAGCATGCATTGCTACAGGAGTGTGGCAGTAAGAGGTCGTGGTCTGCCGTTGGAAAGCCGGTTGAGCAGCAGCGAGAGAAAGACACTAATGTAGC
>NC_043990.1:8097638-8140138 GCF_902150065.1 Myripristis murdjan
TCCAATTTTTTTTTTTTTTTTTTTTTTTTTTTTTTGGCACTCCTGCATAAAATTTGGTCACCTTACCCTGGCTATTAAGATGCTTCCACAAGCAATTTGAATTGTCGAAAAATGTCAAATGGATAAAAAATAATCTGCCCTGCCCTGAAAAATAGAGGCAGAAGGAGGAGGAGGAGAAGAGGAGGAGGAGGAGGAGGAGGAGTGGTAAATTATGGGCTATCAGCTGGCCTTTAAAGGTCACTAGTACCACAATCAGTTGCAATGTTCCCCGAGGACCTAATGAAAATCCTACAGACGCGCTCTTGACTTAAACACAGGCAGGAACCAGCGGCGTAAAGGGAGGAAGCGGCGGGCAGAGAAGCACAAGGGCAGACACGCTGAAGGACAGACAGACAGACGAGAGAGAGAGAGAGAGAGAGAGAGAGAGCGAGACAAAGAGGAGCAGGGACAGTTACAGTACAAGAGACGGAGCTCTGAGGGGAAACGAGCGACGTTCGATGTAAAGGCGGCCGGCTGAAGGCCCCGGAGCAGATGAAAGCCGGGGAAAGTGGCATGGAGGGCGAGAGATGAAGAGAGGCACACAAAATGATGGAGATGAAAGAGAAAAAGGGGGAGAGAGAGAGTGGGAGAGAGCGGGACAATGAGCGTCAGAGAGGGCAAGGGAGCAGCGGGCTGACCTTGAGAAGGCGTGTGGTGGAGTGTTTGGGTGCTGCGGGGGCGGAGGGGGGGAGGGGGGAGAGGTAGAGGAGACAGAGATGGGCCTGAGGGAAGGTGAGGGCAAGACACAGCCGTACAGACAGCAGACATATGGAAGAGAGAGAGAGAGAGAGAGAGAGAGAGAGAGAGAGAGAGAGAGAGAGAGGGCATGCCATGACTGCTTTTGAGTGGTTGGCTTATTTAAATCTTCTTTTAGTGTAGATATTGATGATTATATGATGATTGTATGATATATGAGATATTATATGATTATAACCCTAAAACACATTTGAGTTAACTGATTAAATAAAAAATAAAAAAATAAATAAAAAATAAACTAGACTTCAGAAAAAGATGAAAACTAACTGATATGATATGATGTGCTCACAAAACTAAACTAAACTAAAATAACAATGAGCAGAACATGTCCACTTCAGTCTTCACAAAGTGCTGTGTTTGGATTGGAATACATATGCTGCCCTTATTAAATCTGCCCCCCAGATTAACTCAACTCAACTCAACTCAAACTTTATTTATAGAGCACATTTAAAACAACCGGGGTTGACCAAAGTGCTGTACAGATTAAAAGCAGCATGGATGATAGCAACAATTACAATTATAATAAAAAAAAACAAAAAAAAAACAAAACTAACGCTGAAGCTAATAAAAACTAAACTGACACCAGCAAACCCACGCTGGAAATGAACTGAAAACCCAAATTAAAAATGGAATGAAAATAGAAACGAGTGAAAGGTTCGGTGGCCGGGTAGCAGTCAGATTGGACGGGCTGCCTCTCCTCGTGGAGCCGAGCTGACGCGGCTTCTGTCTGCTGGTGTTTGACCAGGAGCTGACGGCTTCATCACCTCCAGCTGAAGGATCTGCGGTCTGATAATCAGCTTGTTAGCGTGTGCCCGGCTAACTATCACTGTCTTAACACGTTAACATAACGGCTAATGTGGTGCGGTGAGCGGGTTACACTCGGTTTCAGGCTCATAATTGCGCTTGCCGCCCCGCGTTCACATTTGATACGCCGTTTATTAATTTTTTATTTTGTTTTTTCCTTCCCATAACCACTCTCAAGTACCAAGCAGTTTAGTTTCAAAACCGATAGTTTGCTCTTCACCAAGGAGAGCATCCACATCGAGCAGCCTCATCGGCCACCGTCAGTCCAGCTGGCTGAGCCCGAGGCCGGGTGTGGCCACATGTCGGAGCGGAGGGGCCAGCAGACACTGATAATAAGAGCGGTGGTGTGCTGAACGGGCCAATTTTGGACTCAAACCACTTCTTTTTGGCATATTGTCAATATCCTCCTGAGACCCAGCCTCTTCAATTATGTCCTCTGTAGTGGACATCAATTGATCGTCTATATCCTTTTACTAATTTGAGCTGCCCTATCAAGTCCTGGTGTACAGAGGGCATCCAGGCTTTTCCAATGATAGATAGATAGATAGATTGATTTATGGATTAAGACGAATAAAACAGCAATCCATAGGATGACATGCAAAAGTACAAAGCTTATTTCCAGCATGGTCCTTGGTGTTACACACAAGAAACAAAATAGACAAGAAACAGAGAAAGTCAAGACAGAGGTCATACAAAAACAGGTGGGAACAGAAGACATCCCATAAAACAAATAACAATTAAAAAGCAGTAAAACTATCTAGAATCAATGCACATTCACCTTCTTCCATAAAAGCTGCTTGACCTGCCTTTTAAAAATTTCTCTAGATGTTAGGAGTCTTATGGCAGTGGGCAGACAATTCCATGCCGTGATCCCAGTGTAGAAAAAATAATTTTTAACTGCATTATTACACACTTTGGGGACAACGCAGGAGCGGATACTGGCCCTAGTGATATCTCATGTGATAAAGTGGGAACACTCACTTTCTATTGAGCCAAAATGGCAGCTGCAGAAAAACGCACATGTCGTGAAAAAAGAAACAGGAAGTCAAATATTAATAAAGTTTAGCTATTGGTTTTTACTCATGAAAATTATATATTTTCTTGTTAATGGCATCGATTGTCTGTAATTGATTATCTGTGGTTATTTGATTGGTTTTTTATTTAAATTTAAAATGATCTGTTTTTTACAGTAAAATCCACTACAGTGGACGTACTGTAAAATCTAAGATAAAAATATTTTTGTGAAATTCTAAATTGTGAGTTGTTGTTTTAACTCTAAACAGACAAGAAATCGCAAAAAAAGTTAAATTGGAAGACACTTTTTTGTCCTCGGGTCTCAGGAGGATATTCAGTCATCATCAGCATGCCGGGATAATCACAGCCTGTGACGTGCAAATTCCAGTTTTAGTCTCAAACAGCCTGAAGCAACAGTTTGCTGAGGTGAACCGGAGCGAGTCGTGGGGTCGAGACCCGGGCGGACCGACAGAACATCCTGCGCCGCTGTCTCTTTAACATACCTCCGCCTGTTAGACGTTAACCATGAGCCGTCTGCATGCAGCTCGTTATCCGGTGGGCGGCCGTGACGGCGCTGGCCGCCGCGGTGGCTGGATTGATGACGTCGCCGGGAATCCTCTGCGGCGTGTGTGCTTTCAAGGAGCCGCGTCATTTATCATCTGAATGAGGTGTGAATGCATAAACTGTTGACCTTTTGGCGTGCCGGCTCGGTGGTGCTGCCTCTGCTCAGCCGTCCTGACAGCAAGGTAACTGGAGTTAGATGAGAGAGAGAGAGAGAGAGAGATGAACTCACCGAGGACGGAGAAATGGAGGGAGGGAGACCCGATGTCCAGAATTATGAGCGGTTGTCCCGATTTATGTCCTCTTTGTCCTGAAAATTAGACCGAACCCAAGTTTTAATTAATTATAACCTAATAAAACATTAAATATTACAGCTTTTTTTTTCTTTTTAAGCGATGTACAGTACTGCTGTGAATTCATGAATAAATAAATTATAGTTTGGAGTTTTGACTTTCACGTATATTTTGCTGCTGCGCTGGAGGCCCCGCCCACTGTGGCCACGTGACCCCGCCCCCCCAAAAGAGGAGAGAAGAAGAAAAAAGAGGAGGAGAGGCTGACGTCTCGAGTTGAGGGGATCAGTCTGCTTTGTGTCTGTCAGTCCGACAGCACAGAGACTGAAAACAGCTGGGGGCTCTCTGCGTGTGCACGTGTGTGTGTGTGTGTGTGTGTGTGTGCACGTGTGTGTGTGTCACCGCCAACTGCCAACACAGGCTGCCCTGTGTTTGTGTGTATTTACACGAGAGGGAGACAGAGAGAGAGAGAGAGAGAGAGAGAGAGAGGTAAAGAGATGGGAGAGAAATGGGGGGCAAGGCAAGGACAGCCAGAGATCACACACACACACACACACACACACACACACACACACACACACACACGTAGCGAACAGGCCGTGTTGGCAGTGATTGGTCAGCCCGCATGACTTTTGGGCCATGATCACGATACCTGCAGAGATAATAGATTCACAGAGGTCACACACACTACACACACGTGCACACACACACACACACACACACACACACACACACACCACCTGCAGATGCCCGGTCACAGCAGTTCCCACACTCTTAATATGGTAGAGCTGTCATCACTGCACCAATTTTGGCACTGACAGAGAGAGACAGACAGAGAGAGAGAGAGAGAGAGACAGAGAGACAGAGAGAGAGAGAGAGAGACAGAGAGACAGAGAGAGAGAGAGAGAGAGAGAGAGAGAGAGATGAATTGTAACAGAGTGAGCAAAGATTGTTTGTGTCCTCTGTAATTTCAGACCATGATGCCCTGGTACACGGTGTTCTGCCCTCCCTCCCCTCGGCCTTCATCCATTTCTTCTCATTTGTCTCCATTTCGGAATACAAAGAGCACCCACCTCCCTCTCTCTCTCTCTCTCTCTCTCTCTCTCTCTCCCTCTCTCTCTCCCCCCACCCTCTTTACGCCGTGTTCTCTCTCTTCTCTCTGGCTTTTGTCTTGCCGCCTGTGTGTGTGTGTTGTGCTGTTTGTGCCGTTGTTGTCGCTCCGCCTCGCTCCGTCGTCGCCGCGGCGCTCTGCCTCTCTTTCATTCTGCTCTTGTTCTCCGCGTCGCGTTCGTTTTGTTCTGTTTTGTTCTGCTGTGTTCTCCTCCCTCTCTGTGCCGCCGCCGCCGCCGCCGCTCAGCTCAGGTCATTTGTGCTCTTTTACATCTTGACTCGTCTCTGTGGTTTCTGTTGAATATTGTATCAACACCCCACCTTTCTGGGAGAATGTAGATATTATTTAGAAGTAGAGGCTGGCTCGTTCTTACATCTTTAATTTAACAGGCCGGCAATTCCTTTTCACCCGTTTTGTAGAAAATGTTGGGGTGTGTTAATATTGCAGTCCATCCAGCGCGGAGCTGGGAAAGTTTAAACTTTTACATATACAACACAGTTTTCTCACATGGTTTGCACTGCAAAAAGTCCAAATCTTACCAAGAGTATTTGTCTTATTTCAAGTAAAAATGTCTTATTTCTGGTCAAAATATCTAAAATTTGCTAGAAACAAGAAACATATTTTGCCAATGAAACAAGCAAATTTTCACTTGAAACAAGTCAAAATTGTCTAAAAACAAGTTACTTCTGAGGTGATCATGTCTTATTTTAAGTGTAATGAGATATTTTGACTAGAAATAAGACATTTTGACTTGAAATAAGACAAATAATCTTGGTAAGATTTGACTTTTTGCAGTGTGGATGGAAACAATGTGGAAGCCTGAAAGAAAGCCCACATTACATGGATGGATGACACTACACTAAAGGGATGTGGTGCAGGATTAGTTCAATAAAACACACCAAAACATATTTCTCCACTTACCCCTATTGTAATACAGCGATCCCTCGTTAATCGCGGGAGTTACGTTCTAAAAATAACCCGCAATAGGCGAAATCCGCGAAGTAGTCAGCTTTATTTTTTACAATTATTATAGATGTTTTAAGGCTGTAAAACCCGTCACTACACACTTTATACACTTTTCTCATTCAGGCATTAACATTTTCTCACTTTTCTCTCTCGTTTAAACTCTCAAAGTTCAAACCTTCGTAGAAAAATAAGTCCAGTAAAAAAAAAAAAAAGCAAAAAAAAGCAAAACATCCGCGAAACTGCGAGGCCGCGAAAGGTGAACCGCGTTATAGCGAGGGACGACTGTATATCCATCCAGATAGTTTCTGTGTGATTTGGCGAGGTTTCCAGTCTGTCCCTGTGACAATGAGAATGAATGTGAGGTGGTTTTTTTTTTGTTTTGTTTTGTTTTTTGTGGAGCTCAAACCATCAAAAATGTGAAAAGCTCTCTTTAGGAAACTCTTCAGGAAACTATTTCCTGCCA
The DNA here is from genome assembly GCF_902150065.1 of Myripristis murdjan. Lineage (NCBI taxonomy): Eukaryota > Metazoa > Chordata > Actinopteri > Holocentriformes > Holocentridae > Myripristis > Myripristis murdjan. The sequence goes on from NC_043990.1 coordinate 8,103,643, forward strand.
AAGATCACTGGCAAACTGAATCTATGCAACCTAAATTTGTGCTCCACAGGGGCCAAAACGAACACCCATCCATCCCCGCTGTACTGGGGTGAAGGGAGGGGAAAGCTACCTGCATGGATCGGGGTAGTTAATTAGATTCGTCTCATTCAGAAATAGGAAATGTCCCAGTTCCCAGTCGTCTTCAGCGCAGCATAAGGATGTTGAATCAAGGTCGAGAGAGTTGATATGCCCACTCTCTTTGGTTCGGCTCACTTGTCACTGAAGAATACAAATGATCCAAACTCGAGTGGATAACAAAGAGAAGGGCAGCGAGGAGTTTCTGTGGCTGTGAGCTCACGGCCACATCAGCGGCCCCCAGGTTGCTCTGAGAGGATATTAAAGACACAAGCAGTGACTTTGCCTCAAGGGAAGTTTTTTTTTGTTTAGCCTTTGCAGCATGCGCCACCAACAAAAAGACATAAACAAGGCATGACGTCGAAGTGCATCATTATTTTCATTGGATTATTTTTAAAGCCTTAACTGGTGAGCAACCTCTCTGCATCACATCCTTATTGGAATGGAAAACAGGTCCTCACCTGACCCGTTCCAATCACTTAATGTTTCTAGCTCAGAACTGGGGAAGACTGCCTTTTCTCATGATGGCCCAAAATCCTGGAATGCTCTCCAAAGCACTTTAAAACTGGAAAGTCGACCCTCTTTTGCAGAATTGAACTCTATTATCACTAGCCACTGTGTTTCTAATGGTAGCTGTTTTAATTGAAGTTCCTAATTCTGCATAAGCCAGTTTTATAACCTTATTCACAGTGTATTATATGTATTTCCTTTACTTTCTGTTTATTATGTGTATTTCCTGTCATTATAATGTATGAGGTATATCTTATTTGTTGTTGATGTATTTTAAAGTGTAATCTCGGCGGCATTGTAAAAGAGGGAAACCTCAACTGTCTTCTGAGAATAAATAAAGGCTTCAATCAATCAGTCAATCAATCAATCAATCAATCGAGACAGTTCCTGGGATGGCCTTCACGTTGCGACTTGCGTTTTGAATGGCTCGATATGTTTGTCATGAAAAGAGCTGAAGGCCTGCAGATAAATAGCGATGGAGATCAGATCAGGTGAGGTGCACTAGTTGAGGTGTGTTCGGGGTGACTGTGTAAATGCTGTGAAGAGTATCAGCTGGTATTTACGTGTGTAAGCCAATTATTTCAATATTGGCTTTGAGAGACGCTTATAACTCTTGTTTGCGGTGTGTAAATTGCGCGTGTTCCTGTATGTGAGGATGTGATCACAGACGGAGGATGTGATGAGGGTTTTTCTGTAGCTTTGGGGCTCGGAGTCGTGCTGGTTTTCATTCTAGTCATCAAATCAGGGGGCTGATTTTCACCTGGGACGCCAGGTGAATGCAATCAGCTCCCGGGTCAGATAAGAAGCAGCGGGCCTCTGTGCCCCGAGGAGCAGAGTGCGAGCGGCTGCACGGTGTGGGCAGAGGAGGCCCACAGGGGCATTTTATCCCCGGCTCAGGATTCACACTCACTCATCCTGCCCACAACAGCGTGCTTTGAAACTCCTGAAAGCGAGGGGGATTTCTGCGTGTGAGTTATGACCTTCGTGCGAGGAGGTGCATGCACAGAACAGTGAATTGTGAATACAAACGATTATCGTTTTTCACCTTTTGCAGGCTGAAACACTGGATTAATTATTGAAGGAAGCCCAGAGGTGGCAAATACTCATTACTCGTTGAGAAAATATCATCTTTGGGAGAAATACCTGCTAATCTCTGTGTGGAGTGGATACATAATTTTTCCCTATTCCTTAAAATCAGTTTCATCTTGTGACCCCTCAGGTTCATGAACACACAGCCTCTCAAAATGATCCACATTAGGGGCCCCCATACGTAGAACTTTTTTTTTTCATGCTTTTGCTGTTGGTCCAGTATTTTACTGTACACAGCCCTGTATAATTAGAAAACGCCAACATCGACAAATGCATCTATTGTTCTTTATGGCTGCAGGCGAGCAGGAGGTGTTAAGCGGTGTGTCCAAACACATTTCACACGGCTCCCAGCTCCTTCAACCGAGAAACCTGGTCGATTTCGACCGTCAACACGGGGGGGACGGATCACCAAAACAAAGCGCCTGGCGTCCGCCAAGTGCCGGAGTGACCAGCCGATGTGTTTGTTTTTCCCGTGTTGATGCCTCAAAATCTCCTGCGCGCCGCGTGTAATTGAAGGCATCACATACCGCGCGGCAAAGGGCACGAGTCCACCGGCGCTTCCTGTCTGTTCGCCGAACGTGACGGGGAATAGCGATGAGGGCGACACCTATCATCGCACGGCGCGCTCCTCCAGCTGAAGATCATTTCCCGTGCATGAAATAATCACGACAATAAACTATTCCTCCTTTCGCTGGAAATCCCCTGGAACCACTTCAAGGCCCCCTGGGGGTCCACTGACCCCATTTGAGAACCACTAACCTAGAGTATGTTAATGTTCTGCTCCATTTCATTGCATTTGATTTTTTTTTTTTTTTTTTTTTTTTTTCCCAACCACCCTCCACCCTCCACCCACCGCTCCGCTCCGCTCCACAGCCGCGTCAGTGTCAGAGGCAGAGGCAGTAATGGTGGTGTTTGTCTCATGATCTCGCCTTATTAATTTGTGTTCAGCTTTGTAATCCGGTTATTTGCCACTTGCTTCTCATTCTGGCAGAAATTATCGGTAATTAGGGCTTAGTGCTTGGCTGGCCACATTACTCTCCTCTTAGTGTTTTACCGAAGAGTGCTTGTTAAACCGGACCTCGTGTCGCTTTGAAATGAAATGAGCCAAAACCGCCCCCATTGTTGGAGTCCACCTGTGTATCTTGATGATTCACAGTGTTAAGGGTTGGGACCATCACCCTCCCCTCCCCTCCCAGTGTGTGAACATGTGTCTGAATGGCTGAATGTGAGGCAGACATTGAAACTGCAGAGATACACTCCATTTAGCGTCACCCTTTACACTTTTAATACACACACACGATTTACGATGACGTTTTGAGACTGTGCAATAAATCGCCTTTTATTTGTGAGATGCCGAATATTTAGGGCTTCCTGGCTCCTCCCAAATAACTCATTATTAAAATAAGGCCTGAAAGGGGAACATCATCATTTCTTCTCAGGATTAATCACGCCACATATTTATGGCTGCAGCTGGCATTCACGTTGCTCCATTTTGGGCCAGTTGCAGAACCAGTGATCCATCTTAAAAGCCGGCGTTTTTAGCAGCTGTGTTTGAAATTTCATTGAAACGGGTCCTGCTCGGCGGGTTGTGCGCGCACCAGATTTAGTGGTGCACCCTCGTGATTCAGAAAAGATCTTAAATCATGTTCTGTGAAGTATCGACTGTGTGATTGCCGCCAAGCAAGGAAACGCTTAACTGCGAGTACTTGGCACAGACTTTGGCATCCATGTAACATTTCCTCCCCTGAAAAGAGAGAATGGTAGGGGGACAGGTATTGAACGCCGCAGCATTTCATGCACGCGCGTAGACACACGCATGCACATGCACACGCACAGTTTCCTTTGAGCAACAAACCCTTTTAGTGTGCCAGGTGAGTGTTAAAAACCGCATCGTACAGCTGGAGAGGAGGCACTTAGGTGTAAGCAATCGTTAATGGGCTCCTAACAGCGCGGCTAAACACACCTGATTATGGTGTGGGTGGCGATAATAGCAAGGAGACTGGCGCTGCTCGGAGAGCGTCCTCAAAGCCAGGGCCGGGCAGGTGGCCGAAGAGAAGTCCGACCAAAAATAGAGACTGGAAATAGATGCGAGTGCGCTCTGGGAGACACGCGGGTCCAGCCACTGCCGGCCAGGACCAGGAGGGGGCCGAGAGACAGCTCAACGAAAAATGGAGGAAAACATTCAAACGGTGCTTCGTGCCTGTTTCAATAATCAGAAATGTTTTGTTGGAACGAGGAGCTGGAAAAGCAGAAACCCAACTAAAACAAGTCCACAGTGACGATGGCCGGCCTTTTGGTGAACCAGCCACTTCCAGTTTGTGGATTCTAGCTATCATGCAGAAATGCAGCGTTCCGTAAAGGTCAATCAAATCTGACCCAGCAGCAGCGCCTACTATTGAGCATGAAGGTTGTTCCCCTGTTGGCCTGTCGGTGGTGCTACAGTGGGCCGGTGTCATTTTGTACAAGCCAGATCTCAATATTAAGCTCGTCGACTTCCCAAAGTACATAAAAACCTCGGCTACTGGTGTGTGAGACGTTGCTTCTTAAAGCATTTTCTTTTTTTTTCTTTTTTTTGGCCCAAATATTATATTGTCTTTATTGTGCAGTACAATATATTCATTTTGGTGTATTCGGGTATATGAGAACATATGTCAACTCAACTCAACTCAACTCAAACTTTATTTATAGAGCACATTTGACCAAAGTGCTGTACAGATTAAAAGCAGCATGGATGATAGCAACAATTACAATAAATAAAATAAATACTAAAATACAAAATAAGATAGAATAAAATAAAATACTAAAATACATAAACACAGTGTATGTACTCTAATGATCTATATTATCTATTGGAACGCCTTGTAAAAGCACATGTCATTCAAAAGATGGCAAGAAGGAGGTGGTGTGGTGATGGGACGGGGATTCTTGCTTCGTCTTTCTTTTCTGAGGATCAGTTGTGCTTATGAATGCATACATATAGATATATAGGAAAATGGATTAAAAAAAAATATCGAGCCCCAGTGTCAAATCCATCCAGTTTCATCCAAAAACAGGCCAGCAGAGGTTCAGAAATGACACGTGATGGATGGATGGATGGATGGATGGGTGGATGGATGGATGGAGGGGGCGGACAAACAGAAGGAGCCCAATCCATCATCCCCTCCCTAATCTTTGATCACGGGGCACCATAACTCAAACAGCTGGTGTTTCTCAATACGTGTTATTGTGCGCTCTTGTGTCCTCCATGGGGTCTGATGTAACACCGGACTCCCGCTGCACAATTTCAAAACACAAAGACGTGAGCGCGCATAGAGATCGAGCCCAGGATGCAGCAGACAGGAGCGTCACAAACTTCACTCAAAGTTTTTTTTTTTCCCCATTTTGTTGCTGCTGAATCAGGCCACCTCGCTGCAGTTCCGTTGATTCCCAATATTAACGGATAAAGTTAAACATGGGAGGAAGTTGTGACGGTGCGTGGTGTGTGTGTGTGTGAGCTGTAATCAAAGAAGACGGTGCTGTTGTTTGAGAAGTTCCCCGACTCCGACTTCATTTTGGAGCCGTGTGTACACATTGCCAGTTTACCATCTTCCCTGATTAAACAAACAATAACATCACAAGATAAGCTTAACTAATTGGAGTTGATTTCTGTTTTTTTTTTTTTTTTTTTTCAATTATTTTTCCCAATTTGTTCTCGTCGGGAGCCTCGTTTGCCCTTGCTCGTCCTCTCAACCACGATTACATCGCTACCTAATTTGTTCTGAGCTACATCTTTTATATCTTGATCTTTTTTTTTTTTTTTTTTTTTTTTTTGAATAATGCCTTTTGATGAATTCCTCGCTGGCCTTTGATCCGTGCGGCAGAATGGAAGTGTACAGAGCAGCGCAATCAGATCAGATAGCAAAGACAAACTCTTTAATGGGATTCTGAGGAGAGCCGGGCCGCCTTGATCAACACGGCAGCCGCTTGAAAAGAAATGCCTCCACATGAAAGGGAGTGGGAGACAAAAGCCACTGACAACAGAGTCACCATCGCTGTGGATTGTTACTTTGGTAAAGATATGACGGCGCCGTGTCGCCTGGCGCGGCTCGGCTTTCCGCCGGTGTCTCTCCCGCGCTCAGCCTCCGTCCCTGATGCGAAGCCGCTCCCGTGATCCTCCTTTCTCTCTTCGATTGCTCCACTCGTTTGCTCTTCAACACGTTGTTTTTTCCCCCCTTTTGTTGATGCTGGGAGTCACTGTCTTTCAAAGGTGCGTGATTTTTTTTTTTGGTTTTTGTTTTTGTTTTTGTTTGAACAGTGTAAAGGAGGAGCTCAGAGCCTCCGCGGCGAAGGTGGGCCTTTGAAAGCTGAGACCTGAGATATTGAACCTGCTGTTCTTTACATCAGCACCACGGCTGGTGCTCTTGTTATTTTTCTTGTAAACGTAGCCCACGGTGGGAAGGCTTTCGTCTGCGGATTACACACGCCGGCTCGTCTCTGGGTGCATCAGACTGAAAGAACACCTGAGAAAATGTAAGCAAACAAACCGAGCTGAACTTTATTCAACCTTGATTTATCCGGGGAGGCTCGCTGAACATGTGCGCTCGCTCTCAGCACCATCCCGCTTCACATTCATGCAATTTCACACATTTGCACCTGGGAGCTGACCAGTGTAACAGCATTTGAATACCGTTGGCTGCTGAGCGGCTTTATGGATTGAATACCTTGCTCCAGGGCACCTGAGGCCGGATTCATTAATGTGTTCTTAAGATAGACCTTAAGAAATGACATAAGACGTCTCAAATTTCTCAAGTCTCTTAAGTGCAATCCTCAACATTTCCTCAGTGACAGTCATCATTTCCCATTCCTCCTCACTGTTCACGTTTAAACGCATAACATTAGACTTAACCTCGAACAGGTGAAGGACTGTCTTTAAGTTAAGGAATGAACTTCCATCTCAAGAAAATCATTTATTTGTTAGGTTTTTTTTTTTTTTTCTTCAGAAGAAAGTTAAGAGCATTTCTAAAGACTTCTCTGAGAATATGCAGTCAGCTTTAGACTGAATGCCTTCATGCCGGAGACTTCGCGCAAATGAAACACTCGAGAAGAAAAGTGTAGAAAAGTCAGCGAATGGAGGTGCCATTTGTACAGTTTGCCCAAACTGCACACAGACCTCCTATTCATTATGATGAGAATGGCTTTAGCCCGAAGTAACGTGAACCTCATCAACCTCTTGATTGTGCGAAAGGCCGAATATGAATAGGCGAGTCCCTGCTACATCTATCATCAAAAGGACAGTGGAATACTGATTAGAGATTATTATATAGACGTCGTTTGATGTTAAATACCAATTAGTGGTGAGCCAGTTTTTGAGCTGGACGTGCCCCCCCCCACACACACAATCTTTGTAATGTAGAGTTGCATTAATAATCCTAATCACTGCTGTCAGGTGAAATCCTTGCATTTACAAAATGCCGACTTTTCCAAAGTAATAAAAGCAGAGCTATTTGGCGATTCTCCAGTGTGCGTTTTAGAGACGACACCGCAGGTTTCAGGCGGTTTCAGCGAGCTCGGGGGTTAAAGCATTTCGCCGGCCCATCGAGGATCGTGCTGCCCGTTAAACATGACTCAGCACCACAGTGTGATGTGACTCATAACTGGCACTTTTAATATATGAAAACTCCTTTTCCCTCCTCCCCACCATGACTCTTGGATCGTACTAATCTTGTTTAATAGGCAAAGCAAATGTCAAAATGTCACTAGCGTATTATGAACACATTTTTGGAGATAGCCCTTATCAGTGGAGACGTGCCTGGCGCTCTATTTGATAATTTTACAGTTTAATTTTTAAAGCCAATTTCTGCTCGTGAAAATCAAGAGGTAATGAAGGGGGGAAGAAGTTTTTGCAGTCGCATCAAGGAGCTAATCACACACAGTTTTTCAACAAAGGGAGGACGGCAAATTTGCAAAGCGGATGTTGTGTGTTTCCAGCTGTGGAGACCTTCTCCGATTTTTGTTTCCTTTAAATTTCACCGCATGACTCAGGCGCTTTCAAGGAGCGCGCTGCAGAGCCGTGTCCAATCAGGAAAAGACCACGAGGTCTCGGTTAATTCATGTCCCTGAAATGCGGCGAGAAAAACAGCTCCGGCATGAAGATAATAACTTTCTCTTCTTTTCCCGCGATGCCGATGAAAAGTTTAGTGCATTTGGAAAAGTTTGCCCTTTTCCAATATGACACCTATCCATTCAGTTGGGCAGACATCATTAGCTGATCATCACTCAATATTCACAACATATTGATGATCCAGTCTGTAAAAATATCCTTAATGAAGGATTTAAATGACCTAATATCCCTTAGAAATTGCCTTCATTTGCTTTAATTTGCTGCCATCCATTATTTCGTAGGAGTAGATGTCACTCCTACATCTCAGTTCAGACCAAATGTAAATCTATACACTGGCAATTTTAATAAAAGCTGAGTCAAAGCACATACATACATCATCATTCAAAAGCCTCTCACCATATAGAGGAGCCGCTCTGTAAAGATGTTAACATTTTGTCGAGCAACACGCTTCCTGCCATCTTTTAACAATCAAGATAATTTGTTTTAATTTTGCGCTGGTAAAAAAAATTGGCATTGATTGATTGAGATCCTATATGTGAAGAGATGTGGAATAATGGACTCTGGAATTAAAGTCTCACAGCACAAAATTAGAGGGAACACTTTTGTAATTTTGTGCTCAATCACCCTCGTTTGATTGCTTATCACTTCTTTTTTTTTTCCCAAACAGCGGATGTCTCATTTTGGAGGGAGCTCCGGCTGTATCAGCACCTGAAATGCGACCAAAAACTGTCCCGAAACTGTGAAAATGAATCTCTCGGCCTCTCTGTCTCTCCACCGCGGCGTCGCTCTGTGTCTCGTCACTGAAAAGCCACATGCAAAATGTCACGATCATGAGCTGTCAAATGCCAATTACCGGTAATTCAGCTCCCTGGTGTGCGGCGCATGAGACAGTCGCGGCAAAACACTCCTCCTCCTCTTCATCCGTCCTCCCATCACGCCACATCTGAGCGATTTTTATCGGTCTTTTCCACCTACGGACACTCAAAACGCAATCGACAGAAAAGCAAAGGAAAGTCAGGGGAAGTCTTTTATTGACGCTTAATCCAAATCTGCATGACTAAAGGGGTAAAATCAAAATCAAATGCTAAAATAAGACATTAAGAGGAGATGGAGTGCAGCGCGGAAACAACAACATCAAATGCTCAGCAACAGAGACGGAGACCAAAGTTATTCAGGGGCCGTTCGTTAATGCTGAGAAATTATTCATATTTCTTACAGGTGTCACTCACTATGTTGTTTCTTAGCATCAAACGGAAAATCACCTCTTTCAGCCTGATACTGGACAGATGCACGATCCTTTCCTCATGAGAGGTGCAGATTTATTTGTCCTCACACGAAAAATCTTCTCATGAAAATGAAATGCCATTATCTATGGAGCTCTGTGTTGCTGTGATGAATGGGGCAGACCAGGCACTCAACATAACTAGAACTATGATGATATGATATGAGCTGCCTCTGCTTTGTTTTGCTTTGTTTTGCTTTGTCTGTCTTTTGGAGTCGTTTTGTTCACTGTGCAATTGAATGCACTGAAATATCCGATCTGTAAAATATAAAGAAATGTAGAGACTATAAAGAAATTTAAAGAATGATCTCTGGGGATGGGTTGGATTGGGTTAAAAAAAAAAAAAAAAAAAAAAATTAAATGCAATGAGTTTTAAGGTGCCAATTACAATTTACCTGATTGAAATCTCCACCGCACTGTAGCATTAAAACCTCGATCTCACACACACACACACACACAGTCGTGTTTCCATCACTTCAGAGGACATTACATTGACTTACATTCATTTCCTGGAGATTTATCCTAACCCTAACCCTAACCACTACCTGCCTAACCCTAACCCTAAAGTTATCTTACCTTTAAATCAAGTCTTCACTCTAAAATGAATGATTTTCACTTATGGGGACTTGCTTTTTGTCCCCATAAGGGAGGCGAGTCCCCACAACGTGACTGTGTAAACAGATTTATGTCCCCACAACATTAGCAATACCTGGACCACACACACACACACACACACACACAAGCCGTCCGGGTACACGGGGAGCCTGCAAACCCACCAGCAGTCTCCACACCTGTTGATGATGCTGTGTGGCATTTTAGCATCAAAAACTCATTATCATATTAATTCGGAGACTTCAGTGCACTCAGGGCTCTCCCACACATTTCCCCCAACAGTCTCCGGCATTCTGGACATTTTGACATTTTCCAATTTCCACGACAAACCAGACTAACACCGCAGCAGAGACGTGGCCGGTCCTTACAAAACCCTTAATTGAATTTTTTAATTCCACTCTGAACTCGGCTCTGTGCTAATTTTACATGACATTTTAAATCACGAGTCGTCGCGCTATCTTTTTATTTTATCAGGTATCTTTGGCGCGCGTGGAGCAAGTCGCGGAGAATGAATGAACGCGCCTCTTAGGTTTGATAAACACCACTCATGATCACCGCGCTTTTATTCATTCACACTAATTATAGCACGGCGGCATAATTAATGTGACAAGATCTGTTATTATTTTTTGAAAATCCCACTTGAGGAACCTTGAACTTAACAGACACGTTAGCTCCTACCATTTCACTCTGGCTGACGGCAGCTGGCAGCCGGAGAGTCGGCATAATTGACATCATGACAGGCTGACAACAAAAACAAAACAAACATTTCCAAGATTTGGTTCAGTGGCTGTCAGTAAGTATGTGATTTGGATGTTAATCTGGACGAGTGTGTCCCCCATCAGCATATCCTTCACGCTCGCTGCCGCCTCTGCGACTCTGTCTACACGGGAAAGCTGCACATAAACAGGCAAATGCCACAAGCCTCTAAATGTCAATTAGCTGTGATTCATCTCTCTGGTGCGCTGGGAGGGAGGCAGAGCGTGGCCATTCATTTAACCGTCCCCCCCCCTCCCCGCCCCCCCTCGACTTTTCATTTACATTTGAGGCATTTATCTGATGCGCCGATCCACAGCGACTCACAACGAGCGCGACAGAAGAATAAGCTTCAATTTATTAGATCATCAGTATTGCAAACAACTAATGGAAAGGATTGCGGCAAAGGTCAGGGCCACACTAATGCGTGACACACACGAGAGAGAGAGAGAGAGAGAGAGAGAGAGAGAGAGAGGGAGAGAGAGAGGCAGACAGTTTCCTTTTTTTTAATACTGAGCAAATGACGCAAGTGATGATATGAAACGGACGAGAGAAAAGGAAAAAGAAAAAGAAAAGTTTGATATTTATGCAAATGAGCTTGACAGGCGCGTCTCGCTCCTTCGCTGTTTTTAGACCAATCAACCATTTGGACAAAAATCTGTGTCTCAAGTTCAGTTTTTGTTGTTTTTATTTTAGAGAAAGCTGCGTCGGGGTTTCTTGAGTTATATGACCTTGAGGTGGCCGATCTGTCGATTTTGTCACCAGCGTCGTCTTTTCCTGATTTTAAAGGCCGCGTTTCACTGAAAGGACGCAATTTTCTCAACTTTTTAGACTGTTTCATTATTTCCTCATCATATCCTCCCGGCTAATCATTTATTTTGCATCAATATGCAATATATGAAACCACCGGCAGCCATCCCTACAAGATCGACGCGGTATTGATATTGATATCGAGGTATTTGGTCAGAGATGTGATATGTGATTTTATCCTAACATGACTTCAGAATCAGAATCAGAATCAGAAATTGAGTGACTCTGTCGATCCCTGAGAGGAAACTGGGTCAGCTGCAGCTGCTCAGCTTCTCAAGAGAAAAATATCCATCAGCACAAGTGAAATTATAAGAAACAGAACGGGAAAATGGGAAATATAAAAGCATGTGCGTTAAAAATTTGTTCAAAAAATACAGTATATGCATGAGGTATATGTATGTACAGTAATCCTAGAGTACTATTACAGAATATTACAACAGTAAATACAGAAAGAGAATATGTAAATTGAGGATATATAAAAGTATACCGGGGTATTGAACTGTTGAATTATTGCACAGTTTTTGACAAAGAAAATAATTCATGGAGGTTGATGGAGACGGGTGGACTTTTTCACCTCAAGTAGATGAAAATATTTTTTTATTTTTCTGCTGGCATCACAAGTTCGAGTCGGACCGGCTGGAGCTGCTTAGGACATAAAGACATAAGGAGGTTTATTGTCACTGTAATTTCTACAACAAGACTGAATTTGGCGTTCTCATAAAAACACCAAGGCACAAAATAAAAAAAAAATGAAAAGTAGACACAACTAAGACAAAATGCTAAAAAGCTTCATCTCACGTTTTCCAGGCACAGCGGCTGAATTTATGCAAAATGACTTGAAGAAAATGGGGAAATGTAAATGTTAGATTGTGGAATTCCTCACTGACTTTAAGAAGAGACAAGTCGGCGTGCCTGTGTGTGTGTGTGTGTGTGTGTGTGTGTGTGTGTGTGTGTGTGTGTGTGAGGCCGGGGGAACTCTCTCACTCCTCTTCCTCCTCTTCCTCAGTTCTCCGAGCCAATCAGCTCCGGCTCCTCGGGGCTTCTTGGAGTCCGGCTCTGAGGGAATGAATCATCTTTGCAGACGACACAACAATGTGATGTCATGCTCTCTCTCTCTCTCTCTCTCTCTCTCTCTCTCTCCCTCTCTGTCTCTCTCTCTCTCTTTCTCTCTCTCACACACACGTTTCTCGTCACTCCTTTGGGTCTTTAATTCCTTAATTTCCTGCTTCCTTCAACTGTTTTCTATGAATCATTCATTCCTCCATTGTTCAGTCTCGCCATCTGTGGCTCCTTTGCTTTTTTTTTATTTATTTATTCTTTCTCTTATTCCATCTCTCTTTCACCTCTAGCCTTTCGCTCCCATTTCAGCCTCTCTTTCATGTTCTGTTTGATTCTTTCACCCTTTTCTCTCTCTCTCTCTCTCAGGTCTTCTCTTTCCCTCACAGCCTCCTCTCTTTTTAATCATTCATTCAGTTTTTTTTGTCTTTCAATCTTTCCGCCCTTCTCTGTCCCCTTTCTTTCACTCGTTCGTCCCCTTTTTGTCTTTCTTTCACTCTCCCATCTCTTATTAATCATTTCTGCATGTTTTCAGCCTCTCCGTCTTTCCTCTCTCTCTCTCTTTCTCCTCCACTCTGTGTCTTTTTGAGGATATTAGTCACAGCCACATTTCTTTTTCTTATTCCCTCCCTCTCCCCTCTTTCCTTTTCTCTCTGTTTTAGTCATTCGTTCGCTCGTTGCGCTCTAAAAAACTTCCTGTTTTTCTGTATTTCTATCTCGAAGCCTTCCATCCGTCCTCCGTCGCTCTTACATCCTAGTTATTCCTTCATTTCCTCATCTATTTTTGTCCTCCGTCTTCGTTTTTCTCTGTTTTTTTTCTCAGCCTCCTTCTTCACTCTTTCTTTTTTTTTTTTTTTTTTCCTCCCTGCTTACGTCACCGTGGCGATGTCATTGACCGCTGCAAATTACCCGAAAAGCCCCAGTGACTCATGGCTTTGGTGGGATTGCCTGCCTTTTCAGTTTCTTTATGATTAGTGGGATCTGCGTGGTTGTGTGTAATTAGGGCTAATTAATGTGTGTATGTGTGTGTGTTTGTGTGTGTGTGTTTGCTTGTTTGTGTGTGTGGGGGAGGAAGAAAGAGAGAGAGGCGGCGCGGTGGAAAGAAACACAGAGAGAGAGAGAGAGAGAGAGACGAGCGCTCAATTCATCACTGCCGCTCTTGTCGATTCTTGCGGTGAAAGAGCCAGTTTGACAGCTCCTAGTTTGTGTTTGTGTGTATTTGCATGTGTGTGTGTGTGTGTGTGCATGTGTGTGTGTGTGTGTGTGTCTGCATCTTACAGTGGGAATGAATAACTGGTTTGACAGCCCATTGTCTCCCTGAGGGAAGAGACTCTGGTTCAATGGCTGTCAGTCCCGTATGCAGTCGCATTAGACATTTTTTTTTTTTTTACACACACACACACACACACACTCACACACAAACACACACACACACACACACACACACACACACACACAAACACAGATGTACACATAGCTTAAAAAAAAAAAAAAACACATACACCCCATTAGAAGATGTACATACATATGCCTTTACACACAAAATGCATACTGACACACATGGGTGCACACACATGGTTGGATGCATCCTGCCGACACCACAGTGCACGCACACACACACACACACACACACACACACACACACACACACACAGAGAGAGAGAGAGAGAGAGAGAGAGAGAGAGAGGGAGAGAGAGCACATGTTTGACTGTGTTGTTCAGCTGATTTGCAGGCTGGAGCGGGCCGGCCTGCTGCCCTCTGTGCTGTGGCGTCTAACATTTTGTCCCGATCAGTCCCTCACACACACACACACACACACACAGCGAGGGGCTTTTTCTCTGGAAACCACTCGGGGTTAGCCACTGGTCATCCTCACTTTTTTTTTTTCCTTTTGTAAGAAGAGTCTGAGGCTGCCTGGGAGGTGGAGGAGAAAAGGCCCTGGCAGGGTTTGGTCCCGGGCCAGCGTTGGGACGGGGGGCGGGGGGGGGGGGGGACTCGACCCCTGTGCTGTCTCCAGGCCGAGCCCGGTTTATTTTCAAAGGGAGAGAAGAAAAAAAAAAAGCAACAAGGTTTGATGGTGGGCTGCAGCCGGGCGTCGGCGTGGCGAGCGTTTGGGTGCCGAGGCGGGCCGACGCTGCTGGCAGAGCAGCGCTCGTTTAAAAATGTCACTGGAAGCCTCGTACGATTTCAGGAGGGAGGCGTCAGACTCGCCGAGCTGCCGGACTTGGCTCGGAGTGTGTCAACTTGGAGGATTACAACTTCTCTATTTTGCTTTCTTTGATCCCTTCTCATTTTGTTTTCAGTTTTCGTCTCTTTTTCTTCCCCCCCTTCGTTCCGTCTCATGATTACAAGGATTACAAGTTCATTACAGTTTATTAATTTCATTACATTGAATTTAGGCCATGCAGTTTGTTGGATATTGATTTTCTAAACATCCGAGCAGCGTCTTCCGCGGCACGGCAGCACTGATTTGCTTTGCCGGCGTCGAGCAGCTGCACTGATGACCAATCTTGGTAAAAAGCGCCATTAGCAAAGGGCGAGTCATGTCAGCCGCACGAAGCCACTGAAGTGCTTTTAACAAACACGTCGTCCACAAAGTGCCTGACGGAGCAAAGCCGGGACATAAATACCACTTAAAGCCGGGGCCCGTGACTTCCAGGAGTGTTCGTGAAACCCCCACCGCTTGGCTGAATCTCCATCCTCTCTCTCCTGTTCAGCCTCTCTGCCGCCACTTCAAGCAAAGTTTCTGTTGAGAGCCTCGACTGCATTTTCTGTCACGTCAGTTTTATTTGTCGAATCCATTTGAAATTCAGTGGAAGCCGGGCTCTCCTGTCGAGTGCGTCTGAACGCCGGGACCTGACAGAATCGGCAATAACTCTGATTCCTGTTCAGAGAAAATAGCTCGCCATGACCGCACAGTTACATTTTTTTTTTCCCACTAAAGGTGAAAAGCACAAGACGAGGTTATAGAAAAAGTTGCCACGCATGGATTGGAGCTGAATTGCAGACTCTTGCGAATACTTGACACGTCTGAAAATGTCTCCCTTCATTCCCCGGCCCTCGGTGGAGGCTCGGTGCCTGTTCTGCCGGCTGTCGGCCGCGGCGTGTCGTGTCGTGTCGTGTCGTGTCGTGTCACGGGCGGTGAAACATCGGCGTGACAGACTGAACATACGACACCTGAGCATTAATGAAGCCCAGGTGTTAACCTCGCCGCTCACTGCCAACACTCGGTATCTGAAAAAGCCTTTCAGCCTCATATTCAGCACTAAAATCTTGTTTTTCTTCTAAAATCTGCCAGTGGAGTGAGTTACACTGCAAAAAGTCAAATCTTACCAAGAATATTTGTCTTATTTCTAGTCAAAATGTCTTATTTCTAGTCAAAATATCTCATCTGCCAATGGAACAAGCAAATTTTTACTTGTTCACTTGTGTCACAAGTAAAAATTTGCTTGTTCCATTGGCAGAATATGCTTCTTGTTTCTAGCAAATTTTCACTTGTTTCAAGCGAATTTTCTCTAGAAACTTGAAACAAGTGAAAATTGTCTAAAAACAAGTTACTTCTGAGGTGATCATGTCTTATTTTAAGTGTAATGAGATATTTTGACTAGAAATAAGACATTTTGACTTGAAATAAGACAAATACTCTTGGTAAGATTTTGTAATCCCAGTGTAATCCCTCGTCTCCAGCGCTAGTCGACTTGAATCGCGTGTCATATTCTTGATACGAGTGGCCTTCTCTGCCTTATTCTGCCTTGTTTTCAGAAAAATTCCCCAATCTGCATCGGAAACAAGTGGGATTATTTCATGCCACTGAAATTTTTTTCCCACTTCCCCACAGAAACAAGATGTTAAAACTTAATATACTGCAAAAAACACAAAATCTTATCAAGATTAATTGTCTTATTTCAAGTAAAAATATCTCATTACACTTAAAATAAGACATGATCACCTCAGAAGTAACTTGTTTTTAGACAATTGTCTCTTGTTTCAAGTGAAAATTCACTTGTTTCATTGGCAAAATTTGCCGGTGGAAAAAGTGAAAATTTTCAATGAGATATTTTGACTAGGAATAAGACATTTTTGACTTGAAATAAGACAAATAATCTTGGTAGGATTTTGAGTTTTTGCAGTGTGTGAGATAAAGTTACATGTTAAGATGGACATTTTTTTTTGCAGTGTTTTGACATGAATGGTTGATTTTCCAGTCGCTGGTCTCATTTAATTGTGGCGACGTGGGCGGCGTCTTGCCCTCCTCATTTCCAGGCAGTGTTTTTCAGACGTGATTGATCATAGAAAACCCAAATGCTCTCTGGGATTTGAAGAAGAAAAAAGAAAACAAGAAAAAAAAAAAAAAAGTGGTGCAGTAAACCCATTTAAATTCAGCAGGCTGACGGCGCCTTGGGTCAGCAGGTAGTGCAGCTCTGACGCGGTTTGACACCGAGCCTTCTCTCTCTCTTCTCTCTGAAAGTTGGGGCGGACGGGCCGGCTGTCCTGGCTGTTTGTCGTGATTCACGCCGAAGCGAAGAGTCACAGGTGGTTTTTGCATTGAATTTCAAACGGATTAGAGGAGCAGCGGTGGCGTCGGCGCGCTCCTCCTGGCGGCTCGCCCCCTAGCGATGCCTGGCGGAAGACGAGCCGTGCCGTAATGAGGAGGAGCCTCGCTGAAGGGAGTTCGCGGAGACTCTGCCTAAGGCCCTCCATCAAAGCTTGATGATGCTCGTGTTCTCTCTCTCGCTCTCCCTCGTTCCTCCCAGCCTTGCTCTGTCTTTACTTCTTTTTCTGCCTCCGAGTCTTTCATATTCCCTCCATCTCTCTCTCTCTCTCTCTCTGGGTAGCACATTAAGGGCAGGAGCCACATTTACCACCGTGCTGCATTACAAGAGCAAAATGAGCAGGATGAGGGGAAAGAAAGAAGAAAAAAAAAACATCAGTGACAGCAGCTGCGTTTAAAGAAAGACAGATTCATGCTGACTTGAAATACTTCAGACCAGGGGTTTTCACATTTTTTTTATGATGTGGCTCCCCAAGTTTTGGTTTGTGTGAAGTTTTAATTTGTTGATTTATCCCACTTGAGCACTGAGGAGCACATTCGCAAGATTCAAGTATTATATTAAAATAATCACGTATGCATTTTTTATCCCAGCAATTTCCACAGTGGCACATTATTGTGACATGAAGGTATATACCGTCTTGCTGGGGCCCCCCTGGAGGCCCCTCAGGGACAGCTTGAGGCCCCCGGACCTCACGTTGAAAACCACTGCTTTAGAGCATCATGCTTTCTCTCTCTCTTTTCCTCTCCCTCCTCTGTCTCCTTGTCTTTTTTTGGTTGTTTTTTGCATCTTTTTCTTTCCCTTGTTGTTTCTAATTATTGCCGAACATAGGTTACAAAATGTGAAGATTTCAACAAGCGCCAAACAGCTGTTTAATTATTCAGGCGGTGTTGGTTTTGCAGATTGTTGTTGCATAATGTGTGTCCTCTGCCTCGTCCCTGCAGGTGTCCGGGCTCAGAGAGTGCGAGTGGAAGAGGAGCTGGAGGCGTATCCCGCCGGCTCCGTCGATCTCCGCTGCCAGTTCATCGATGGAGGAGGACGGACCAAACTCACACAGGTGGGCAGACTGAAGGCGGCCTCGGTCGCACGGCGGTCGGCTTCAAGAGCCGCTTTAAAGAGGCCGTCGAAGCCGGGGTCACGCGGAGGGAGATGCTCCGCTCCTCCATCTGGTGGCACTCGCAAAATCGCCGCTCGTGACCAGTGTTGGGACCAATTACTCACAAAACGAATAAGTTACAATTACTAATTACTTCTGTAAAAAAGTAATTTTGATTACTACTCAATTACTGCTGCAGAAGAGTAATTCAGTTACGGGGGAAGTAATTTTTATGATTACTTTTTTTCTTTTCTTAAATCTTCTTATTAATGCACATATTTTTGCGTTGCTGTTGCAGTGTGGACATCGCTGTCAAATTTCATCTATCACTGTCAGTGTTGGGCACGTTACTTTGAAAAAGTAATTCATTACAGTTTAAAGTAGTGATGCCAGTTTGTCCAGGTGGGGAATTGAACCCCGTCAGGAAACACATGTGCTTCTTGTAATTTGTGCTGAGTCATTCTCCATGCATGTTGATAAGTTACGAAAAACTGCAAAGTTTGACCAGTTTGAAAATTGACACACCGCTTTTTCTCCACAAGACGCACCTTTTTTTGAATAGGATAATAAAATAATAATAATTATTAGTAGTAAGTAACGGCGCATTTTATTGTCAGTAACGGTAACGGCGCTGTAACGGGGGAAACAGTAATTTCTTTGATTACTCGTTACTGATAAAAGTAACGCCGTTAGTAATGCTATTTCTTTGTAACACCGTTACTCCCATCACTGCTTGTGACGTCTGTGATCGCTGAAATCACGCAGCTGGAGCTCGCCGAGCAGCTCCGCATAAACTTAGTGAATTCATCAGAGGGAGATCCATCGAAAACGTTGGTTTAATTGGATGTCTGGATCCCCGCGCGATCGATGAATCTAGTCTAAGTCAAGAAAGGTCGCCGTCTCTCCCTCGGTAATTTCTTTACAACAACAACAACGTGCGGCGAGGACAAACAGAGGACGAGCCGCCGGGGAAAGACGTTTCTCAGACGGTCCACATGTTGGCACGGCGCCGTGTCGTTAATGAAGCCGTCTGTGTCTGCTGCACCGTCACCTGACGGTCACTCATGTTCACAATGTGGCCGCCGTCTTCAATTACAGAGGGTCTGTCTCAATCGAAGGGCTGGATGACTACCAGGTCGCAGCCCACGGTGCCCACGTAGGAGGCGTCCGACGTCGGTGCCGATATCAGGTTTACTGGAACTAAAAGTTTAGTGAATTGGGACGGTGTAGCCTGCGGAGGATTCCTACGTCATTATCATCGAGGCTTCCCGAAGCGCATTCGAGTGATGCAGCGTAAAATGCCGAAGTAGGTTTGGGAGGTGCGTCAGTGAACACCTGTGCATGAAACAAAACGATAAGTTAGTTTTATGTATTTTATTTTATTTTGTCTTTGTGAAGATGCAGGAAATTAAGATAATTGTTACACCTCACAAAGTGCAACAGACTATCCCAATTACAGTAATTGTACACGTGGCTACATTGTAACATACAAGATGCACTGATGGTTGCTATGGAAACATCATGCATAATGCCTATCTAACTCATCTAACTAAACTTGCATTTACAGGCGAATCTATGGTGGTAATTATAGGCATGAAAACTTATCAAAACGTCATGATATAAACATGAAGACGGTCTAAAACAGGTTTAATAATTCCAGCAATGGTGGCTGATCCAGAAATTCAACTGGACTGAAAGGTACCCTGGGAAGTAAGCTGTGATGTCGCCGCGAAGCATCGTGGAGGTGTTTGCTGCAAATGAGTCAAAAATAGGCTGGATCTGTCGGCTGCATTTGGTAAAACTGAATTGGGACAGGACTTGTCGCGCCGCCGTGACGTAAGCAGCCTACAAGTACGACCTGGGTAGCGTACAGCCTCTGAATTGGGACAGAGCCTGTGTCACCTGAATGCTATGGACACCTGGGTTTAAGTTTATTTTTCCTTCTTGAACGTTATCCTCAGGCTGCATCATTATCTTTCTGTGATAAATTCTTTTATTGTTTTTTCCCTTTAATTAATAAAAACAGAAAACAAACAAACAGATGTGGCAGACATTAATTAGACAAAAAAAAGTAGCAACAGTGATACAGAAAAATAAGAGACGATACTGTAGCAAAAAGATAACAACAGTAATATTACTGATAAAACATCAGTAATAATCAGTAGCATTGAGTGATAGTAAAAAAAATATATATCTTTCTAAAGCTGGTTTAAACGTGCAGCATCCGTATCGCTCGTGAACAGAAACTTCCACATTCTTCTGGATTATAGTCGATTTTTAACCTTAAATCTTAAATCATAAAGGTCTGGGTGATCACCGCCATGATTCAAGGTGCACTGTGGAAAAATCGTTGAGGATCGGTTTTAAGTCAGAGCTAAAACACTGGAAAAGCATATAGTCTCTCAGTGAGCCGGGCCGGAGGTGAGAAGCGTTAAAGCGGTGCAGAGCCCGTTAAAAAAAAAATGTGTGGAAACGTGAGAAAATGTGAGAGCGGAGGTGTGTTCTGGGTGCAAAAGCCCACATGAAAAAGTTACAGGCTCCGTCAAGTCAAAGCAGCATTTACCGTGGATGCTGAGGCTCGGATTGGATGCGGCTGAGCGGTCCGAGCGGAGGTGAAGCCGGTTAGCGCTGCACTGTTAACGCTGAGACATTTCTCTGCTCATTATCTTCACTGATTTAATTGTTGCACATTTATTACGTGAACACACTGATTAATTACTTTTGTGTGATTCATTTTTAATCATTCTTTTAATTTAAAATAAGTCAGAGTTTTATTTAGCTGTTAATATTCTCTTATATTTTGTATAATCATAATAACTATGATGCACCTGGTTTATTCATCATATGGATGAAGAGCATAAAGAGCCACACCGCTGAGCTTAATGTTGGTGCATAATGACAGCTGCTGTGGCTGCTGGGGAACACCACACAATCGGTGAATCGTTTTTTGTTTTTTTTTTTCCCGCTTGTTAAACTGACAGGTGTAGAGGCCGGCCGAGCAGAAGGCGAACGGATATAAAAACGTCCGCTTGTGTCTTCACACATTCGTGGTTAAATGTGGGAGTGGAAAACAGGCTTGCCCGCAAATCCTCAGTGACCGAGTTTTAGAAAACAACAGCGTTTAGGTAACAGCGCGGGGACGTTCTCGCATGTGTCGTGTGTGTGAGCGCCGGAAAACTCCTCTCCCTTCACAGTCTGTCAACATCATGTTCAGAATCAGCTAAGATGACCAAAGTTTTGCACTTTTTATTTTGCAGCTTTCAGTTTGAAGTCGATTGGATGCTGTGGAGCTGATCGAACCACACACACACACACACACACACACACACACATACAGATTTCTTTTTCTTATTTCCCTTCACTGCAAAAACTCAAAATCTTACCAAGATTATTTGTCTTATTTCAAGTCAAAATGTCTTATTTCTAGTCAAAATATCTCATTACACTTAAAATAAGACATGATCACCTCAGCAGTAACTTGTTTTTAGACAATTGTCTGGAGTGGAAAAATTTGCCAATGAAACAAGTGAATTTTCACTTGTTTCAAGTGAATTTTGTCTAAAATCAAGTTACTTCTGAGGTGATCATGTCTTATTTTAAGTGTAATGAGATATTTTGACTAGAAATAAGACATTTTTGACTTGAAACAAGACAAATAATCTTGGTAAGATTTTGCGTTTTTGCAGTGTTCTGGCATCAGCTGAGTCTAAAGGCCAATCACAGGTTGCACCTTCTAACTTTCCTCTGAGTTGAATTTGTTTACCAATATTTGCCCCGCCCCCTCTGTTTGGTGGGCTCCATAAGAATCAATATCAATATCAATATATATCTTTATTTGTCCCCAATGGGGCAATTAGCTCCGCAACAAAGGGAGCACACACAACAAAAAATACAAACACGCATGACATAGAAAAAGTTTAAAAAATAAATAAAAAAAATAAATGGTCACTTGAATTTAAGAGATCATCATTACGAATTTGGGAGAGTATTTCACCCATCTACCTTTTCCTCCTGGCATTTCAAAGAGAAACAGCGGAGGGTACAAAGGAGTGCTTATATCTGTTCGTTTTTGCACGTGTTGCACGAGTCTAAGCAGTGAACCTGATGGTAAAATGATGGAGGCTGCTTTCTTAATAAGTTGTTTGTTGTAGAGCTCTTGTAGAGTTCGTTGTGCAGATCCAATGATTTTGCTGCTCACACTGACAACCCTGTTAAGTATGTTTCTCTCTTTAACCTTCAAGGATTGAAACCAACAGATAAAGGAAAATATAATAACGGACTCAATAAAAGAACGATAAAACACAGTCATCAGGGAAGAATCAACCTGGGATTTCGAGAGTTTACAAGACAAAAAAGGTGCTGCTGACTTTTCCTGTATATCTCCATAAGAACACGAAGATAGATAGATAGATAGATAGATAGATACTTTATTCATCCTGAAGGAGATTCACAGTTTTCAGCAGTATCCACAGATTACAAGATTAAATAAATAAAAAATAAAGAATAAAAGATGACACTAGAGATCTAAAGATCTAAGTGCCCAATGTGCAAAAAACAATGTGCAAAAAAACAAAAAAACAGTGTGCATAGATGTGCATAGACAAATTCGAGCAGAGCTCCGAGTTTGAAAAAATAAAACCTGAAACAGAGTAAGAAGACTTCTGTCTGGCCCAACATTAGGTTTAAAAAAAAAAAAAAAAAACACGGCGCCCTGCTGCTCATTCCAGCCTCCTCTCACCAAACGGAGAGCGCCAGCCAGATGGAACACAAAAGCAGTACACACACAAGTTTTTTGACATTTTGAAGTCTGACATCTTCTCTGAAACCACCTGAACTTTCCGGCTTCGCTATCGCCCGCACATCTGTTGCATCAGGCAGATTAAAGCCAGCGCCGCGGCCTGTTTGCCGGCTCGGTTTGATCTCGGCCTGATCCGCTCCTCACTGTGTCATGAGCCGAGTCAATAGGCAATTTGTTCAGGTTTAACAACTGAAACAGCAGACAGGCTAAATTGCCTTCTCTCACATTTCTCGATGACGATCTATCGCCGACGAGGTGGTTTCATCTGCTAATTTGCGGGGTTGCCGTCCCTCCTCTCCCCCGCCGCCCCCGACCCCCGCCGCCTCTCCTGTCACAAGTCTAACAGATGTTTACTAAACGCCTATTGATAAACTTAATTCCCTCTCCTTCCCGATCTATCACTTGAGTCATCAGTTTGTATTTGATTCGCTCGTTCTGACAAGTGGAGGCAGAAAAAAATCAATCGGGGCCCGGCATCACGACGCTCTCGCTCGCGGTTAGTGTTTCATACGGCGGCCGGCGAGTATCAATATCTTTCCGATATCTTGAACATCTAAAGAAGAGGAGACTGTAAAATGGCACGCTTTGAAATGTGACTGCAAATGGCAGCGGGTCCTTGAGCAAGTGTTTGCAAATCGGAGAGACCTTTAATTTTTATCTAGTAATAGATTCTTGGCTCTTCGCTCACACAGCTTTAATTGAGTTTGACTTTTTGTTACCCTGAGGGATCGTATTTCCGCGTTTCATGGCAGTCAAAGGAAAGTTGAAATACAAGAAATCTGTTATATGATCAAGCTGTGGTGATATTAAACCGGGAGCTTCTTTCCAAAACAATTCCAAACTGGTAACAACAGTAATTCAGCATCCGATGATTTTTTTTTTTTTAGCCTGTATTTATCCAGGGAAGTTGAGATGAACACATAAGTCAGTGCGGTGATAGCTGTAATTGCAGGGTGAGGGAGAGTTACATGCATTTAGTGTCCACACCAGTGCATCGTGGCTAAACAGAGAGGCACTGTGCTGAGAAAAAAACAAAACAAATCAATCAAAAAATGAGAAGCGGCCCCTTAATTGGTGAAGGTGTAATAAAATTAATTCATTTGAAGAGTTTTCTCTCGCCGCTGAATAGGCGCAGAGGGTCATTCTGCCTCAAAGAGCCGCTAAGGCCGAAGGAATTTCATTAGTCTCGGTTTCAGTGGATAGTTTTAATTTTGTGCGATGCTCTAAATGCTCTTTGGGAGGCTGTTCCGCCCGGACAAGAGTGAAATTCCAGGGGAAAAAAAAAAAAATGAAATCTTTCAAATTCTCTGGCAGGAAAACGGTCACAGTAAAAGATGCTGAATATTGGCAGAAAATATCAACTCACCGCAGCAGATATCAGCCTTTAAATCCCACACACACACACACACACACACACACGAATCCCAAGACGTGATGTCACAGCCGAACAGCTTAATAACCTCGTAGGTGTTGGGATTATTGGTTGTTTGTTATATTGGTAACTAGCTCACACTTGATATATGAGTTTATAAAAATATACTTTTGAATATGGTTTTACAGAGTTAGAGCTGGGCTACATACAGCTAATCTGTACTAAATACACCAGTCTGTATCGTCTAAAGTATTTTTTATATAGAGAAATATCTGTCAAAGTCCTAATGTGTAGTGATTTACTGTCGAGTGAAATTTTCTGTAAACATCCCACTGACTTCAGCATTGGCAGCACCAAAATTTGGCACAAATGCAGACTTGGAACGCCGCTCCTTTGTTGTGACCTCCTTTCTTTCAACCTTTTTTGTTTTCCTGTCCGTCTTCACTGCAAAAACGCAAAATCTTACCAAGATTATTTGTCTTATTTCAAGTCAAAAATGTCTTATTTCTAGTCAAAATATCTCATTACACTTAAAATAAGACATGATCACCTCAGAAGTGCTTGAAACAAGTGAAAATTTGCTTGTTTCATTGGCAAAATTTGCCAGTGGAAAAAGTGAAAATTCACTTGAAATAAGTGAAAATTAGCTAGAAACAAGAAACAAATTTTGCCAATGAAACAAACAAATTTTCACTTGTTTCAAGAGACAATTGTCTAAAAACAAGTTACTTCTGAGGTGATCATGTCTTATTTTAAGTGTAATGAGATATTTTGACTAGGAATAAGACATTTTTGACTTGAAATAAGACAAATAATCTTGGTAAGATGTTGAGTTTTTGCAGTGTTTTCGTTCCTTGTTTCTCACTTGGTTCTGTTTTCGTCACAGGTGTCGTGGATTTGGGAGCCCACCGAGGGCCAGAGGGACAACATCGCCGTGTTCCACCCCACCTACGGGCAGAGCTTCCCCAACCTGTCCTTCCAGGACCGGGTCCAGTTCCTGCAGGGGACTCTGGAGAACCCGTCCATCCGCATCTCCAACCTCAGCATGTCCGACGCCGGCCGCTACACCTGCGAGTACGCCACCTACCCCTCGGGAAACGAGCAGGGGACCACCAACCTCGTCATGCTGGGTGAGTTGAGCGCGCTCACGTGTCCGCCGGTCGCCGCTCTCCACAGCTCTGCATCCTTTTTCTCGCTGCCTTCACTTGAAAGGAATGTGCTGCAGCTTCAGACGGAGTTGAGAACCCGACGTGTTTCACCGCACAGGGCGCCGAGAGGTCAAAATGTTTCAACTTGTAGCGAAAGAGAACCACGCTTCAAACAGGTTTTTCAAAAAGCTGCTTTTGCGGCGAGAGCCTTGACCACGGCTCCCCCCACCATCTGTTTACCGCTGCCAGCTAAAACAGAGATGGCCTTTGAACCCCCACACCGAAGAAAAAGTCATTTAAAGTGTTTGAAGATCATTTCTCTGGTATTTCTGCTTGGTTGGAAAGACAGAAACGACAGGAGACCATGAGTCACACTCAGACAAGTGGCACTGCAACTGCAGGCCACTTTTCAAAGGATATATATATATACACATCATGTGCGTTTCATTTCATTTCATTTCATTTACTTGGATATCCTTGGAGTCTTTTTTTTTTTTCTTAATCATTATTAGATTCGCATCATTAACTCAAAATTATTAACCAGGAAATACCTTAGCCCTCATTTCTACATTTTGATGATGCAAAACATAGAATCATGAGCTAAAATTAGTTTCTTCAGTCACAGTGTGACGCCGCTTTCACATCAAAACATGAAGATGAGGAACATGGCAGCTACTGATTGCAGCTGTGGATTAGCTTCCATGTTAAATAACGCTAATACAGTGGGAATGTTCACAGCCACATATTCTGGTATATTGTGAATAATCAGATTAAGGTGATAGTTTTTTTTTCTTTTTTTTTTCTAAACCACTTACATGGTCTGAAATAATGTGATTTCCCACAATAATCCAGGCTGAGTGGATTTCTTTGACAGCTGGTTTACTTAACTTGAAGAAGGACAGCACAATGAGAGCGGACGCAGCGGTGGCCACTCAGATGACGGAGAGCAGCTGGGCTTGTTGTGCTTGCAGAGCACCTCGGTGCAAACGGCATCGTCCTGTTGACTCGGCTCACCGGGCTCAGCAGGGCTTTTCGCCGGAGCTCCACAAATGTTGGCCTTTGCCGCGATCTCTTGCCGTGTTGTGTACTTTCTGCACTGTGACGCACAGCCGGCCGCTGCATCGGGGTCAAGCTCGTCTCTGACACTTTAGACACATTTGGACGGTGAAAAATCTGAATTTAACCACGTTTAGTGTTTTCATGGCCAAATAGCGTAAAAAAAGAGTCAACACCTGTTTGTGTGAACCAGCTTACTGCATTTATTTGGACTATTGCCTTAATCAGGTTAAGATCAGGCAGCTTTTATGCAAACAGTGTTTCCTTCACTGGCATAGTAATATTGAACAGGTACTCTTTCCCTACTTTGTATGCAAAGAGGAACTGTGAGCAGTTTTTTTTTTGTTTGTTTGCTTGTTTTCAGGATTTTTTTTTTTTTTGCAATAAGCAATTTCAGAACTTATTAACAACCCTGAAACTAACTGTGCTGTATGGAGACTTTTGTTCTCTTAATTAAAAAGCATTAAACAATATTATAATCCAATATCAAGTCACGAGGCCCAGCCCTTTTGCTGTTTTTCACCTTTTTTCTCGGTTTGTTGTCAAACTCCGGCTAAACTCCCTCCTTCCCCTATAGAATAAAAGCGGCGCTCGTCCACTCCTCCCTCGCAACCCCTCCTCTTCAGGTTCATTCAAAGCGTCTCCGTCTGCAGATGAACCTGTCCAAATGTCACACCAGTGGCGCAAGTGTCTCTCTCGTCCATTCAGAGCGGTCGTTTACCTGCTTGCAGCTTCACCGCATTTTCGAATTGGAGGTCAGGAAGAAAATGAATCCACGTAATCCAACAGGAGCCTTGTGAAAGTAAAAGGAATCCCTCATTTCTGTCCTTAAAAACACATTTGTTGGCCTTAGCTTTCAGTTTTGCAGAACCAAACACGGCTGACTCTGTTTGTCTACAAGCCTCTGGTCAGAAAGGGCCCAGTGCAGCTTTAAGCACTAACTCGGTCAAACTGCACTTGGAAACTCATAAAGAGCAAGTTAGTGGTTATTTACTCAAATGCTGTTTATCCTTTTGCAGAACTGTTTCCCCCAATTGCAGCCCGCTTGCCGCGGCTGTGTGAGGTGGTAGTTCTGCAAGCGGAGAAACAAAGTGTTGTGGTAAATAACGGCTTACTTTGTTTTTACTTGAAAATCAGCGGCAAAAGCATGTGGTTGGCGTCGGAGTGAGTGCGACTTATTTATTTAATCGTGTTCTCATGTCACAGACAAATTGAAAGCGAGGCATATTGTCTTCTGGGAAACGGACGGGTAAATGTCGATGTTTTCCCAGAAGGATTAATAAAACGTGAACACTTGCTAAAATGGGTGAAACCGTACTGAGACAGGCATTAATAGACTCGGGCTGGCTGCCTAAATATAGTCTGTGTGCGGGGAGAAAGTGGCCTGTAAATACGCCCATTGTCAGCTGCAGAAAGGAACAACTTGACCTCGGTCTGCAAGGACTTCGGTTTTTGACTTGATGCGTTCAAGCCAAGCTCTCCACCTCAATAGGGATTCCTCTTCTCTGACAATGAAGCAACCAAGAATACCTGGAAAGTGCCAGCGGTGCATACTGGAGGCGGAGTGTGTGAAGTTACCTGGGTTTGTTCACTCGTCAGGCTAAGAGGATGTTTGGTCGGCGGCGGCAGCGGATGCATCCTGTTTCTAATCGGAGCCAGCTGGTGTTATTCTTCCACCCACGTGTCCTCCTGTTTGCACGCCGCTAACGCAGCCAGCAGATGCCTGGGGTCTTTCTCTCACCGCTAATATCACCGAGGAGGCTTCGCGCTCAAACGTGCATGACACAGTTACCTCGAATGATAAGTGCTCTGCTCATAGCATCAGGTATAGCGTGGTGACGAGCCCGTATAGCCGCTGATGTCATGTCAATAAACAACAATGAATGTATAAATAAATAAATGTAAAAATAAATATATAAATACACAAATGAATAAATAAATGTAGAAATAAATAAATATATAATTAAAAAAAATGTAAAAATAAATAAATAAATACATGCATGAATAAAAACAGAAATAAATAAATAAATGTACAAATATTTATTAATTTAATTATTTATGCATTTATATATTTATATGCATATTTATTTATTTATTCATTTATTTATTGTTTTGTCATTTTTCATCCCTCATAGGTACAAGAGGTAGCACTTTGTTTTTATTTGATTTATTTGGTACAAATAGAACTAATTAAAAAAAAAAAAGAGAAAAGAAAGTAAAAGAAACAGAAGTTGCATTCAGCAAAAAAAATGAAAGTGTGCTCACACAGGTGTGGTGATTCTGCGAAGCGTGTTCGGTATTGCCTCAAAACTGCATCTGGGGATTCCTTATCTGCTGAAACTGCGTGCGCTGGCACTTCTGTACGTCGCCGTGGAGATGCTGTACTGTAAGCAATTTAAAAATCACAATAATTAGAATAAATTCATTACGGAGTCCCAGTTGTTGCAGTCATTATAGCGCGTGGAGGAAGTGTTTTCAAATTGCTTTCATGTGTTCTCCTCCTGGGCCAATAATATTTTCTCCCTGTAAGTAAGTAAACCTCCGTAAGACGATGAAAAATCAACTCTGGAAGCTTCCCTCTCATTGAACACAGCGCACGGGAGATGCGGGACTTGGCTGTCTCGCAGAGAAAACACGAGGAGTTATTTTGGCTGGCTCACAGATAGATGTAGGCTAAGCCCCCTAAACTGCCGCTGCTGGCACAAAGCAGAGGTAGACTGGGAAATACCTATTGGAAGGCTCACCGGCTTGCCGTTGTCTGGAGTTACAGCTGCGGCAGGCTTTCGGGGACAGATTTCCGCCTCATGTAAATGCACTCGGCGAACAAAGTGTCTGAAAGTCACTGGAAGACGGTCATATTTTCCTCTTATTGGATACAGAATCAGCACGAGCCAATCGCATTACACCTTATTGGATCCAGAGCTTCTGGCGGCCAATCACATTACAACTTATTGGATATAGAACCACCAGCACCCCAATCATATCACAACTTATTTAAGTATGAATGCATAATCCTGACAGCCAATCACATTAGAACTTATTGGATACAGCAGCACAGGCAGCCAATCTTATTACCACTTATTGGAGTGTGAATAAAGAATCACTTACTTGGCAGTGAATGATATCACATCGTTTTGGATAGGGACCAGGCAAAATGACTGGTCGCCAATTACATTGCATCTTATTGGATATACCGGAGAGCACAGCCAGCAGGACAGAAATATGATTGCGAGGGATGGAGAGTTTAGGAGATCACACGCCTGTTATTTGTATTTTCCAACCCCGCGGAGTGCAAAAATGTCCTCGCAGGCTTTGATTTTGAGGGAGGCGGCGGGAGTCCAGAGGACGGAGGAGCGGGCGGGAAGCCGGTGGGTCGCCGGCGTCGAAGGAAGAAGCAGACTGGAAACCGAAATCGCACGGGTGGAGTTAAGCGAGCCGCGGGTTCACCAAAACAGCGCCGCGTTAATTCCAGCCTCCAGCCTCAGAGTCTCTGACTTGTTAATTTCCTGCGACAACACGGCGTCTTGGGTGAAAATGAGGTGTTAACTAAAAAAGAATAAGCACCACATTTTCATCCAAGAGTGTGAATGGTGAATATGCACTCTATGTTGATTTAGATCTCACTGTAAACAGCAAAAGGCATGTTTCTGCGCTCAAACGTCACTTGGAATGAAATCGTAAGAAAGTGAAGCTCTGAATGAAACACGGATTTCCGACGTTCAGTTCATTTTTTCACAAGTCCGAGCTCGCTTTCAAGGAGTTAAAATGAACACATTATTTGTAGTGTTCGACTGAAGGCAAGAGAAAATCACCAACCAGCCGAGGTTTTTTTCTCGAGCCGTAAAGCCGTGCCAGTATAGTTTCACCAGGCAGCCTCACTGTCCCTCCAGATTGAACTGGGAATGCTAACCAGCAGCCATCAAGCTAAGCTGTTCTGATAGCTGCTGATGTTCCAGGAATGAAAAATAAGCCACTGCCACTATTTTTGGTTTATCTTTTGACATTTTGCCAGGTTTCCAGTGAGCTCACCGCTCTGAGAAACTGTGATTCTTTAAGGGCAGAGGAGGAGAGTCCAGAGAGTCCTGAGCTCAGCAAAAAAAAAAAATCCACCAGGAGTGCAGAGTCTCTGTAGACACACACACACACACACACCAACACACACCAACACACACTTGTAGTGGGTCATAAGTGATAAGTGAGAAGGATTAGTTTTGTTTTTAGGAAAATCCAACTCATTCTGCTTTCAAATTAAGCAACAATCACGTTTCTGCTTGTGGGAAACAGGAAACGTCCGTGCGTGCCTCTCATGCAGCCGCTGACCCCGTGAATATGAGTGTAAGTACTGCCCCCTGCCCTTGAGCAAGGCTCTCAGCCTCCAGTTGCTCCAGTCGGCCGCTCACTTGGCAGCAGCAGAAGTGTGTGGTTGTAGCAGCCGGCTCCCAGGTGTGAATCTGTGCAACCGCATGAATGAGAAACAGGCTGTTGCTTTAAAAAAAAAAAAAACACACACACACACACACACACACACACTCTCCCTGGACGAGCAGAGGTTAACCAGAAAGTATGGAAATAATCCACCGGGCCCGGCGAGCTCGTGCTCCTCCTAATCAGGCCAGCCTTGATGGTGCAGCTCCGGCTCCTCTGCTGGGTGTTGACGCAGCCCGTGGCAGCGTTTCTGCAAAATAAGAGAAAACTGTAATACATTAATTAAAGAGACGCCTATAGTTTCCCCTCCAGAGGTATTGGCATTTTTAGTCAAGAGGAGCCAAACAGCAGCGAGATAATGAAACCAAACAATAAGCCGGTGTCTTCTCTGGAAATTTAATGTTCCCCCGTCTTTAGCGCGGATGCCAATAATTGTAGAGGGCACTCCATTGTCATTCAGCAGGTACACCTCAGCCGCATTAGCTCACCCTGCTGTGATGCTGGCTGCCTTGGTAAATTATTCTTTTTATTCATCTCCGAAAAGAGAGGAACTACAGCTTCCATTCTTTGTATTGTTGAGCCGGCGATAACAGATGTGGGGGAGCTTAAATGTGGAGAGAATTGCTTTTCGGCGCACACCGCACATTTGCCGTCAAATAGAGGCACTGAATAAGTCAAAAGGGGTAAATGCGGCGGCACAAAGGCTGTGCAGACGCGAGGCCTTCAGCTCCTTTTTGTATTCATTAGTGAACGGCAAACCCGAGCCACGTTTGGAGGAGGATGTGATACGGTTTCATCTGTTAACCTGTGTAACTTATTTCTTTTTTTCCAAACATGATAGGCACTCATCAAGTGGTTTTGAATTAACAGAGCTTGCCAACATCACTCGCAGCCAATAACGACTTGTCACAGACAGACGGCAGAATAATTAAAAACCATTCCTGTGGTCCTTGAATATTCATGCATTACTAACATGAGCCGAGTGCGAGGTGGAGGGAGCCGAGCAGATGTTTTTTTTTTTTTTTTTTTTTTTACCGGCGATATCTGGAGACGCTCAGCAGCGGCGTGTCAGAGCGAGAGGAGATGTTTGTGCGCCCGGGCGGCCGGCGTGAAGGCATGAATTTCAAAAAATCCAACAAGACTGTGTCTCTCCTCGGGAAATCCAGAGGTCTCTATTGATTTTTTGGGCGCTGCAAAGTTGAAAAAGCAAAAAGACAAAGAAAGAAAGAAAAACACGTCAATGCATCATCTCACAGTGCAGAAAGGATGCAGGGAGAGGGAACGGGGATGCGAGCCACAATATGAGAGTTACACATCTGCCTTTTTACACATCTGCCTTTTTACACATCTGCCTTTTCCAGATAACAAGTGACGTTTTAGTTTACTGCATCAGCGGCGGTGCTGCCTGTGATTGTTATTGTTCTGCTTCCTTCTCCTCACAATAGGAACATTTCCCTCCTCTGACTGCAACAGATCCTCTCACATTCGCTGTTAAAAACTTGTTTTTCTTCAAACAAGTGAAAAAATCAGCCGGTGGGATGAGATCATTTCAGATGCTTCCCAAGTTAAACAACTGGTTTCATGAATATTCTTGAATAAAGTATCGTTTTCTTCATTATTGGGCCTTATTCTGCCTTGTTTTAACAGAAAAATTCCTGAAACAAGTGAAACAGCATCGGACACAAGTTGGATTATCTCACCCCGCTGGCTGATTTTTTTTTTTTTTTTTTTTTTTTTTGTCACTCGCATGAAGAGGAACCATATTTAAAGGCTAAATATGGCACTGAATGACTTGTTCAGACAGAGATTTTCACGGTGCATGAGCGCGTTTTGTCCGTGTCTTACGCTAAAACCTCCAATTCTGCGGCTATTAACGCCTATTCTCCGCCGCTCTTAATTCGGCGGCGTCATGCTGGTTCCTGACAGGAGGAAGCGGCACGGAATGGCTGTTTATGTTGTGCGCCCGCCACATGTTAATAAGGAAATGTGCAACAGCGTTTATTTTCATACGTTCTCAGTGGATCAGATGCTAATTTAGTTACACCCTCCACACATTGCAAATCTCAGGACACTTAGCAGCTCTTTAAGTGAAGCTCCAAAGTGTCTCTTCCGTGCAAGTATTTAAATAGAACCACACATCATGATCATGAGGTGGCCCCAGACACGTGTATATCAGCACTGATGTTTTATAAGTTAATTTTAATCATTAATGCTCTAGGCTCACATAAAGGTCGTGGAGTTATCACGTCTAGACGAAACAATCTCTTTCTTGAGCCTTTGTTTCTGCAGGGACGTCTGCATGAGGACACAGGAGACGATTCCTCACTTCACGCTCGCACGGTTACAAAAAGGCTCTGTCCCAATTCAAAGGCTGTACGCTACCTAGGTCGTCTTTGTAGGCTGCTTACGTCACGGCAGAGCGACAAGTGCTGTCCCAGTTCAGTTTTACGGCGCAGGGTCCTGCAAATGCCGACAGATCCAGCCTATTTTTGACTAATTTGCAGGAAACACCTCCACGATGCTTAGATGCTTAGATGACCTAGTAGTCATCTAGCCCTTCGATTATGTTTGGGGTCAATTTGACCCCAGCCAATGTTTAATGTCTCTAAATGAGTGATTAACATCATTTTTTTTGCTTCATATTTAATGAGTGTTCCTAATGTAATGCTACTACCGGGTAAAGATGAAATTCACATGATAATATGTTTTCAATGTCCTGTTCACACTTTGTAACGCATCGGTTATAAATAACAAAAATCTGTACTTAGAAATAATATAAAGCCATTAAAACACCAAAAATTAATATTTCTTTCCAATTTTAGGTCAATCAGTGAGATTTTATGGTGATTTGAATATTTTTCCATTGTCATGTAATAGGAATACTGGATGTATAAGTGGGGGTGGGGAGGAGTTATGTTTTATTTAAAGGGCTATTTAGGTAATCAACAAAGAAACATCAAGTACCTGACACATAAACTTTGATAACAATTTTTGTTATAATAATTTTGCGGAAGTTTAAACTGCAGGGGTCAAATAGACCCCAAACATAAATGATGTTCAAAAATGTGAACATAACAGGAGACAGACCCACAGTCACACAGCACAGCCTCAGTCCTCTGCTGCTGGCCGCCGCTCAGCTGGGGCCCGATCGCCTCCCCCCGCCCAGCTGGAGCGCCCTCGAACGGGAACCTGAAACCCCACCGGCCCCCGGGACGCTGTGCTGCAGCACACGCCCCTCCGCAGCGGGGCGAGCCAAAACACAGATGTCTTCTTCGGGGAATCAATAGGCAATCACAAATAAATGTGTTGAAAAGCAAAATGGTGCTGGGGGTCGACAGCTGTGTGAGCGTCGCCGGGGAGTCGAATCCTTCCCGGAGCGCGGACGGCGTGTTGAAAACATCGGGTCAGCCCAGGTGAGCGGGAGTTCAAATCTCCCTGGAAAAAAAAAAAAAAAAAAAAAAAAGAAAACCAGTTGGCCGAATATTTGTCGAAACGGATTCTGAAAGCAAAAACAAAGCGTTTGATGAATCTCCCAAATGATGCATTCACTTGTCGAGTAAAGCAAACACACCCCATGCCGTTAAAGTGTTTGAAGCTGTTATTCAGATGTGTTCCCACCCGTCTCCTCGTCGCTCCTTGGCATGCAGCTTGTTGATATCAGCGGTGGAAAGAGAGAGGCGGTGGGGGGGTGGGGGGTGTGTGTGGGGGGGGGGTTGTCTGTTTATCCGGCCCTGTTAGCTTGGCTTCCTGCTTGCCCTCTAATTGCTTTCCTCTCAGAAAGCCTGACACCGACGTGGCAAATAGCGGTGGGCTTAGTTGGATGCGATGTCACGAAACACATCAGGGACGGATACTCCCGACTTGTTAAAGCATGTAGATCGATCCCAACTCCTTCCCTCCCCTCTCCTCCTCTCCTCTCCTCTCCTTTCTGCGCGGTCACTGTCTCGCTTTTTTCTTCTTCTTCTGTCTGTTTCTTCGTCTCCGTCTGGGCCTCATCGCCTCTCGTTTTGCTTTCCCCCCATCGTCGTCTTCTCCTTGTCGTCTCTCTGTTTCATCTCCTCCGTTCCGCTGTGTCACAAAGACAAATTTTAAGACTTTGTAAGACCTTTTTTTATATGCTACCTGGAATTGAATTGAAGGCCCATCTTAAAACTAATTAAAGACACAAAGCTGGCGAAAGCGGGTCCATTTCCGAGCGAACACAGCCGATGAATGCTCCGACACTGTAAATGGGAAAAAGGACAGCGGGAAATGAAGAAGGCGAGGAAATTGTTAAACGTCATTCGGTCCAATTGTGTGAAGTCGTGCGGCAAGATAGTGATCCAGGACGCCGGTGGCTCTCGTGCCACGGTAGCCAGATAGTGATCCACGGCGGTAGATGGATAAATCATTGCCGCAAGATAGTGATCCATGGCTCCTGAGGTGTCGTCCAGCTGAGATTAGAGTTCATGTCTAAAAATCAAAGTTAGACCTGAAATAGCTTTATTTGAGACACTTTTTAAGGTCTTAAAGGGACAATCCACCCCGGAATGCTTACGAACGGCTTTAAGGGGACGGGACTTAAAGTGGCATTCCACCTTAAAAACGTAAAAATTGACAACTGATGATTCATCTTGCATTTTTTTTATATGTATTTTGTTTTTTGGTGGTGTTTTTTTTTTTTATGGATAACTAGGCCAAATGTAGACAATGTAACATCGTGTCAGGATATTTACAGCACAGCCACATGGAGCTTGATAGCGGGGTATTTTTTTAATGCAAAATATCAGCAGCAAACAGCAGGTTTTTGGCAAAAGTCCCGCAGAATAAAAGAGCAAGAGCCTCTCTCGACACTCAGCGATCACACGAGGAGGAGGAGGCTCCGAGACCAATAACCTCCACTGACAACAGACCAGGATGCAGTGCGGCAACGGGAGATACTGCATTCTGACGAAGATGTGAGACTCCAGCTTTTTCTTTGCTCGTAAAAACAGGTAGAGAAATAAAAATTTTTTTTTTTCTTCTCGACCTGTTCTCTTGTGCTCCTGCAAAAAGCGGATGTTTTGGAAGGTTTGGCGTCAGCTCTGTGAAAATCTAAGAGCCGAACACGCAGCGCAGAGTCATTAAATGGTGGGGGAATGAGACTTGTAATACTGTAATTCAATGCATTTTAATGCGTTTTTAAGGCCTCGCGTTTGGATAATGTTAAGACTGTTCCAGGATCTGCGTGAGCCCTGTGTTGTCTCCCTGGCTCTCTGATGTTTCTTGGCCTAGGGTCACACCGGAGGGCCCACCTCCCCTCAGTGTTTCATTACAGCCACAGTAGGATGCCAGGGCGTATATGCACAACAAACCGATTGAACCTCCTCCTCTGTTCTCCTCCCCTGCCTTCTCTGCCTCCCGTCTCATTTTTTGATGTCTTTTTCCCCTCACCACCCTTTCTTTCTTTCTTTTTTCTTTCTTTCTTTCTTTTTTTTTATCTCTCTCCTGGCCCCTGTATTTAAATTTCCAACCTCTGTTTTTTCTCTCTCCACTCTTGCTCCCTCTCTCTCTCCTCCCAGCCAAACCCAAGAACTCGGCGAGCGCCGTGACCGTCCAAGCCGGCAACGAGCTGATGGTCGTGGCCCGGTGCGAGGCGGCGGACGGCAAACCGGCGGCGACCATCAAGTGGCTGTCGTCGGTCGGCGGCAACGAGACGAGCAGCACGGCGGCCGGGCCGGACGGCACGGTGACGGTCCGCAGCGAG
>NC_043990.1:8145138-8152638 GCF_902150065.1 Myripristis murdjan
GGAACCCGGTTTCAAAAGTTTGTGTTTTCAAGCACCTGAAACGCCGTCGTCGCGTGAACGAAAGGCCAAACCGTTTTTGTGAAAATCGTTGTCGTGTAAGCGGCACCTGTAGAGAAAATTCTGACTCTGAAAAATATCAACATTGCAGAGAATAATAAAGATAAGGAAGCTCGCAACGAAGAACATAAATCAGCATCAGTCTGAAAACACTAGGGTACGGAAGCCCTAAAGGGCCATACATACATATATTTTATTTCCTCCGTTTTCTCGTGATAACGAGATAATTTTCCTCCGTTTTCTCGTGATAACGAGATATTTTCCCTCCGTTTTGAATGAATGAATGAAACGTGATAGGCCTGAGATTTCCATCATACGTGACATGTCATGCTGACTGACGTCTCCTTGGACACATAAAGCAGGGGTCACCAATCACGTGCCATGGAGGGCCGAGAGGCTGCAGGTTTTCATTCCAACCAAGACCTCCACCAGGTGATTTCACTGATTAGCTCCAGGTGATCAGTGAAATCACCTGGTGGAGGTCTTGGTTGGAATGAAAACCTGCAGCCTCTCGGCCCTCCATGGCACATGATTGGTGACCCCTGACATAAAGCATAAAGCTATTTCAGCCTGTGTCAGGCCTTGATTGAACAGATAAGTGATGCGGTGATCGATATTCTCCTGCTCCTCTGACATTGCTACACTGACTGATGTTTCCTGCAATAATTTAATAAGACAATCGCTTTGTTTTCTCGAGATCTTGATTTAATTATCTCGTTATCACGAGAAAACGGAGGAAAATTATCTCGTTATCACGAGAAAATGGAAGAAAAATATCTCGTTATCACGAGAAAATGGAAGAAAAATATCTCGTTATCACGAGAAAACAGAGGAAAATAATCTCGTTATCACGAGAAAACGGAGGAATTATCTCGTTATCACGAGAAAACGGAGGAAATAAAATATATGTTTGTATGGCCCTTTAGGGCTTCCGTACTAGGGCTCAAACACTATCAGTAAGACTTTGAAATAACGGTCTGACCATTAGAGGGAGCTCTTTTGACATAAAGGCTCACTAAGCCTCTAGTGGTATTCTCTAGTAAGTGCACCTCTTTCGGCCCTGACTGGAAGCCAAAAGCCTGACCTAGTTTGAAAGTGCTGAGTCAGCTTTTCCCTACAAAGGAAAGGGTAAGAGCTACAAACCCAAGGTAACTGGAGCCCACTTAAAAAAGTCCTTATCTCCCCGGCTGGCATGACGTAGGCACCGCTACTCTTGTGATCGTGAATAGAATCGCTGACATCACAATTTGTGTGATATAAAAACAGGTGTTCAGACGGTGAACTCCAGTCGTCTTTCTTT
Source organism: Myripristis murdjan (assembly GCF_902150065.1). NCBI lineage: Eukaryota > Metazoa > Chordata > Actinopteri > Holocentriformes > Holocentridae > Myripristis > Myripristis murdjan. The sequence goes on from NC_043990.1 coordinate 8,146,496, forward strand.
GCGAAACGACTCCCTGTTTGTTTCATTTGAGATCTCGAATGCAAATAAACTTAACTCTGCCTGGTTCAAGTCTCTATTTTTGAAGACTCCAAGACTCTTTTATTGGTGTTTTTTGGTACCAAGTCTAAGAAGATTTTTGCCGTCAATCTGGCCTGATCTGGGAAGACGTTTTTCCACATCACAAACCCAGAGTCGACTCCGAGTCGGGCCGCGCGAGGCGACGAATGGGACCGTCCCACGCGTGGACTAGAGTTCTCATATTCTGCCCGAACCCGACCCGACCCGACCCGACCCGACATTTTTGGGTCGGGTCGGGCCTAAAATTTACGTGAATTGGGCGGGTCGGGTCGGGCTTCGTGTTCTGTGGGGGATTTTTTTTTTTTTTTTTTTTTTTTTTTTAAATAAAAAAATAGAATTATTAGTTTTCTAGACTACCGTATTGACCCGCACATGCCGCGGCACCATCAGTCGGCATCAGGCTGGCCGGCCGCGGCACCGTCCGATACCGCGCCCACCCGTCAGGTCTGCCGGATCTGACAGGTGAGCTGCCTCATGCTGGCCGGTGCCGCGGCCGGCCAGCCTGATGCCGACTGATGGTGCCCCGGTGCCGCGGCCGACCGGCTCTGCTAAATAATGGCGAATTTGGCAATTTTTTTTTTCGGGCTTTATCGGGCTGTCGGGCCTAAAGTTCGGCTAATTAGTCGGGTCGGGTCGGGCCTCGGGCTGACCCAGTCTGGCCCGGGTCGGGTCGGGTCTTAATTTTCAGGCCCGATGAGAACTCTAGTTTGGACTCTGCTTGGCTCCTCGCTCCTCCCTCCTCCTGCCCGGTGGGCGGCGGCGAGCTGCAGGCGTGTCTTGATGTTGGTGCGGTTGCATGTCGATGATGAGCGGAGCGGCTTCAGTGCTGTCCGCCGCAATTTCCCCGGTTAATTAATCCGATTAATTGTGCATCCACCGGCGCTAAAAGGATTTAAAAAAAAACAAAAAAACATGAGGTTTTCCGTGCGCTAATGTATCCCGGTGCGTTTTTTTTTTACGAATACGTCGCCTCTTCACCTCCACCTTCCGACTGTGACAGATGACTCGGCGTTCAGGGGGGCAGCCCTAACATGCATACGTTCATAGAAACACGTTTTCATTGTTTTATTGATTCCCTCAGTCACTCATTTATTCACTCACTCGTTCCTCTGTCCATCCGTCAGTCTGTCATCTTTCTCTCGTTTTCTTTCATTTAATTCACTGTCTGTCAAAGGATCATCCATCCTTAATAATTACACATTTTTTGCTCGCTTTTTCATGCCACCCACCCATCCATCCATCCATCCACCCCTCCGTCGTTCCATCTCTCTCTCTCTCTCTCTCTCTCTCTCAGGCAGGGTGGCTTGTTTATTATCATTATTATATTTGGAACAGAGGCGATCATAACAATCATTTGTCTTTTGTGACAAGTTCTCACTAATGTTTGGTACATGCAAATAATCTGCCCTGATGGACAGATGGCTCGGTGTGTGTGTGTGTGTGTGTGTGTGTGTGTGTGTGTGTGTTCATGTGCATGTGTGTGTGTGTGTGGGTTTTATCTGCAGTTCGTGTCTTGATGAATACTGAGCAGGCAGACAGAGAGGCTGTTCACATGTCTAGCCTTTTCTCACATTAACACTGTTTTTATTAACGCATTCATCTCTCCCTCTCTCTCTCTCTCTCTCTCTCTCTCTTTTTTCTTCTTCTTCTTCTCCTCCCCTTTTCTTCTCCTCCTCTCCTCCATTTGTTCGCTCTTTGATCCTCATTTTTCTCCATCTCATTTGATCTGATATCTCGAAACTTTCTCGTGCTACTTTTTTTCCCCCTTTTACATCCTTTCCTCCCCACTCTCTCATCTTTCTCTCTCTCTCTTTCCCGTTCTTCTTACTCCACCTCTTCGCTCTTCTACCTCTTCTCTTGCCCATCTTTCACTCCTTTTCATCCTCTCGCCTGTCTCCCTCCTCCATCTCCTCATCCTTTGCCCCATCCTCCCTTTCACTCACATTTCCTTCTTCCCCAAACTGATTTCCCTCTCCTCCTTCCCTTCCTCTCTCCTCCCTCCCTCCATCCCTCCCCGTCCCGTGCAGGATGTCCGGCCCCCTGCCCAACACGGTGGTCGTCGACGGCAACAAGCTGACGGTGAGGAAGGTGGACGACGCCGTCAACACCACCTTCGTCTGCGAGGCCAAGAACAGACTCGGGGTCAGCAAGCATCAGGTCACCACCACCGTCATCGGTGAGTCGGCCTGCACGCACAGACAGCGCGCTTTATCACGCACGCGCACACACACACACACACACACACACACACACGCGAGTGAATGGATACAGTCATTAGAGGTGAGTTGCATGTGCAGATAAACACACATGACCGAGGATACAAGCATGCGCACACAAACACACACCCACAAAACATGACAGGACAGCATGTGGTCACACACACACACACATGCACACACACACACGCCCACACTGTGAATCATGGTAGCTGATGTTACTTGCACATTAGCCCACGCACAGGTGCAAGTCCACACACACGTTTCTCTCGTGCACACACACACTTCCACACATGCATGCACACAAGCAGACTCTCTCTCTCTCTCACTCGCTCACACACTCACTCACTCACTCACACACACACACACACACACACACATGCTGGGATCAGGGCTAAAGTGGGAGCTCTCCCGTCCGTTGTTCTCCTCGCTGGCTGGCTCTCGGCGAGGCTCGGCTGGAGGCTCCTGGTTGATCTTTTTCCCCGCAGCAGGGCCAAACTGCAGGACAAGGGCCAACACCAAATGTATATAATATCACCAAAAAAAAAAAAATAAATAAATAAAAATAAAAAAAACCCAGCTTTTTTGTGGCAGCTGTTGCTCGGTTTGGCGTGAAATGAGCCGCTGCAGGAGTGGATGGAGCGGTCGGGCCCTAGTTGGCGCTGTTTGGCCCTGCAGTGGATGCCAGATGCTGCTGGGACGGTTGGAGCGTCTCCAAATTCTTCCAAAGGGCCTCAGCAGCTCCTTGGATTAGTTGGTGTGAGCCAGTTTGCCCGGGTTTGTTTTTTTTTTTTCTTTTTCTTTTTCTTTTTTCTTTTCTGTTCTTTTTGTCCCTCTTCTCCTTCCTCTCTCTTTTCCTTCCTCTCCACCAGCTGTTCTTTTACACGAGCTAACACGTCCTCCGCCTCGCTGCTCTATCTCCCCCCCTCTTCATTTTTCTTTCTCCTTCTGCCTTTCGATCTCCCTCCCTCCTTTCCTCCCTCCCTCCCTCGCTCCCTCGCTCCGCTGGGAGGACGCTGGTTCCCTCTGCATGCTCCTCCTCCTTTGCTGGGTGGCGACTTGTGACTTTTGCCGCTCGGCGACTCGGCTGCTGGTGCCACGGTGTTCAAGTCGGGGGGGGGGTTTCCCTTTCCCTCTGCAATCTGTCGCTTTCGCACGTCGATGCGACACACACACACACACACACACACACACACACACACACACACATGCACTCATGCACATATGTATGAACTCACACAGGCAGGTGCACATCAGCAGTAAGGCCTCGAAACCTGTTAGAGTGTGTTTTTATCACCCTTGGTTCAGCGTGTGTGTGTGTGTGTGTGTGTGTGTGTGTGTGTGTGACTGGTCAAAATGCTTCCCTCTTTCTTCTGCCGCTCCCTCTCTGAGCGGTCGGTTTGAATAATCAGCATGTTGAGCTTCATGCCAACACACACACAAAAAAATAAAATAAAAAAAAGTGAAACCTTCTGCTCTTTTTGCCGAAAGAGCGAAAGGTTTCGGCGAGAACGCTACATTTAGAAAATCCGTGGGAAATCGTGGAGCCGGAGATTTGAATTGTCTCCTCGCAGAACAAAGATGCTTTGTAGGCCGGCGATGTGCGGGGAGGGTGTGTGGGAGGTTCACAGGGAGCTAAGCTGCTGCTGCTCTCGCTGGAAGCACAGCGTTGGGACTGACTCAAAGTATCACTCTTTCCCCTTGTAGCACACACACACAAACACACACACACACACATGATATCTCTTGCAGTCCACACACACACACACACACACAGACAGACGCACTTTCTATCTTTCCAAGTACCTGAGATCAAGCCTGCAGCCTGTGATTCATCCTCCTCTGTGTTAAACGCGTCCTTGCCTCCTCATGTCGAGCGGCTCGACGGGTAGAAAGTCACGCCGCCGCTTCATCTCCCGAGCGGGCCGATCTGCGGGAGGCGCGCTCCGAAAGACGGAGTGACGCCGCACGCGGACGGAGCCTCGCCGGAAACAAACAAACAAACGAACAAAAACGAACAAAAACGAAGACGGCCGCCTTTGTTTCCGCCGTCTTTTTTTTTTTGATTTACGACGAGCGGGACGGGTTTGATGTCTTGCTCAAGGACACGTCGGCCGATAAGAGTCGCTCTGACCTTTATCGCGCCGAGCGAGCGGTCTCAGCAAAGTGTGGGAGTTTATCAGGATGCTGTGTGAGTGCAGGACGTTGGGTATGATAACGCGGTTTCTCTGAACTTATTCGCTGTTCTGTTGTTTTCTTCTACCTGCTCGGTCATCATATCCACATCACTGATCACTTATCAGAAAACTGTTGCATGGAAATATGTTATAAAAGCACCCGTAGTTATATCATGTGATTATATAATACTGATGTTGAGGTATTTAGTCAAAGATATCAGGATATTTTAGGTTGTCCTGTCTGTGATCTCTGCAAAGTGATTCTACAAAAAACACCAGGAATCTCCAGTTCTCTCCACAAATGACCGGCTGATTCCCCGACTGGTTTTAAAGGCTGATGAAACAGACAGAAAATGCCGCCCACTCCCCGATTGTTTGTAAAAAAAAAAAAAAAAAAAAAAAAAAAAAAGATTTGCACATAAAATCCAGGACAACAAAAAACATGATGCAACCTGCTGTCAAGATTACACCGAGGAGGGATGTGTTTCCTCGCTGTTGATTAACGGCTGAAAAAAAAAGGGAGTTCACGGTTTCATCCTCTAATCCGGCCCAGTCTGGAGGTGGGAACACCTTTTTATTTGTTTGGTAGTGATTTGATTCTGTGAGGCCGTCTGGCACGGGAGGATCCATCCATCTAAAGTGACAGTTTTTATAGCCAACGGCACTTTGGCCACCTGGAGGTCGACGCTGCTGAGGAACTGAGCGAGTAGAGCCGGCGAGTGTTTCCGGGTGCTTTTCGTTAAATATGTTCACTTGGTGCCGAACAAACTGGACGAGGGGCACCGTGTCACGCTTTGCATCATGAAGCATCGAAGCAAGGAGGAGAACAACCGTGGGTGGTTGTGCTCCTGTTTGGTGGGCAGATGACTTTCTTTGTCCTGTACTGTTTTTTTTTGTTTTTTTTTTCATTCATTCATTCAACCTTTATTTGGATTCGGGGAATCATTGAGAGCAAGCCCTCATTTACAATGATGCTGAATGTACAACAACCTTAAAAACAATACAGAATTACAATACAAATAGCAAAAAATAGAATAAATCAGGGATTAAAATAGAATAAAAACAGGGGTTAAAACAGAATAAAACAAGAAATAAAAACAGAATAAATCAGGGATTAAAATAGAATAAAAACAGGGGTTAAAACAGAATAAAAAAAGAAATAAAAACAGAATAAAACAGGGATTAAAACAGAATAAAAACAGGCGTTAAAACAGAATAAAAAAAGAAATAAAAACAGAATAAAACAGGGATTAAAACAGAATAAAAACAGGCGTTAAAACAGAATAAAAAAAGAAATAAAAACAGAATAAAACAGGGATTAAAACAGAATAAAAACAGGGGTTAAAACAGAATAAAAGAAGAAATAAAAATAGAATAAAAGAGGGATTAAAACAGAATAAAACAGGGAAATAAAAACAGAATAAAACAGGGACAAATTACAATTACGTTACAATTCTGAGTAAAATAATCAGCAATCAAGGATTTGAACTGGTCGAGGTGTACAGATGTTGAACTGGTCGAGGTGTACAGATGTTGAACTGGTCGAGGTGTACAGATGTTGAACTGGTCGAGGTGTACAGATGTTGAACTGGTCGAGGTGTACAGATGTTTCAAGCTTCATGTTCCAGCTGTGAGCGGCACAGAAGCTAAAAGCAGTTTTTCCAAGTTCAGT